>NC_056739.1:165995898-166090898 GCF_019279795.1 Protopterus annectens
TTTAAAATGGAAAGAATCCATTCTGTATTTCTTTTTGCAAGAGATAGACTATATGCCATAAACCTTAGAGCTCAGAACAGACACAGAAGACTTTTGCAAAATGTAAAGTGACAACTTTCCACTAATTTTTCAGCCATAAATCCTAAAGCTCCAGACAGGAAAAGTCTATTCTGAAATGCAGATACAGAGACATTCATATTACCTAGGGACTGGCTGTATGGTTTCAGCAGGAAGAGAAGAAAAGAAGAAAGTTTTGCACAGAAGGGGGTCTTTAATTTTAATATTTTTTATTTTCTTTTCACAGGTACTCTATGCAGTGACATTCTAACACAGTTATATTTAACAGGTTTTTATTCCTTATGCACTGATATGCAAACCAAAATGAGTTTCAAATACTGGCTGTAAGCCAAGGTAATTTGCAAGTCTTTAACTTCCTGATTTATGGTCTTTTACTTCTGCCTGAAGACAGTGTGGACCTTTATTAAGTGCTGATGTTATACTGTTCTCTTAATGGCAGGACTTCAGTTACTGAGTGTAAAAGGTAAAATCAGCCACAAAAAGTGTGTTTTGTAAAAAGGCTTATGTGCTGTATAGAGAAATTATTTTGCCTGTTTTGCTGTAAAAGGTATGTGCAGATGTGTGTATGCATGCAATCATGTATACACATGCATGGACACATAAACTGTTATTCTCACCCCCATATATTAAAAAAGACAACATGAGGTTTATGCAGGCATCTTTGGGTTTTGTTTCATATAGCATTTTGTAATGCTAAAGGCTTCATGAAGGAAGTGTGAGTTACGTATACAGCTTAATGTTTTCTTATGAGATTTAAACCATATAATTTAATTGCAAAAATTCATGCACACAAGACTGCTGAGTTATTTGTAACAAAGATCAGGCATATATAAAATATGGTTTCATGAAAACATCTGCAGTGTCTGAAAATGTAGAATTTATAAATCTTAAACAGTAAATCAAAATATTTTGTTTGTTCTGGAAGATGCAATAGGGAAAAAATTGTGTGTTTAAATGGTCCTTACAGGTATTTCAGAGCACGATTGTTTTTTGTTTGTTTCATTCCTGATGAGAACAAAACTGAATCAGATTTTTAGTAAAATGTGATTTTTATAGACTTCATTTGTTGATAGAGAAATAATCAATGTGTGGGTAACATGTCAAACACTGACATTTTGGTACAGCATTCTAGTTACACAGAGGGTGATCTGTGAGCTTTGCACCACCAGAATATTAAATTATGCCACGTAATATGATCATAAACCAGATTGTTTAAAATAACATTATTGCCGAGGGGAAAGAAATGTACAAATGTAAATTCTTTGGTAAAAGTTGTTCTGGCTGGATTTACATTATTCTTATCGTCACAAGGTAGACATCTCAGGTAAACGTAAATCAGCAGTTGATTTAATGAAATAGCATTACAAGAGGGGCAAGTTTGTTCACACAAATGTATGGTATTAAAAATGGTCATTTCCTAATATGTTTTAACAGAACAGAGACGTAAATACACTGTAGTTTTGTTTCTTGGAAATAATCATGTACTGACCACAAGAAATACTTCATTGACTTCTGGGTGGAGTGAAAAGGAGTCATGGTTAAACACATGATGCAAACAAGAGGATAGGAAAGTCATCATTGTTTTAAATTTTAGCCACAATTAAATCAATAGTAAGTGAGGAAATACAAAGGGCTGTAATAGGAAAAGAATATGCTGTTTTTGTTATTAGCTAAAATTAAAATCTACGCAGGTATACAAGAATAAGCTGATATATGGCTGAAATGTTTAAAGCAGCAACATTTTTGTGTTTGCAGTAAAAAAACAAGTGAAACATTTAAGTTATATAAAATCAGAAGATTCATGGTTCAGTTCCTTGTTAACCATAGACTGCTGTTCTAAAACATAAGAGATTATGTGTTTGGTAGTATATAGAAAGTTCCAGTAAAAGCATTTATTTTGTGTCAGGAAACCATAACCAATGATTTCTTGTTCATTCTATGGTCTGTGAAGAAAAATCAACATGGATTTTACAAAATGATTTCAACAGTGGTAAAATTGTGGCCAGACATATGGAAATCTGTCAGTCAGTGGTGGTAACCAGAAGAAGTTGATGATTTTGTCAGACCAGTGGTAGCTGTATTATTGTAACTGTATCCAGATCATCATGCACATATGCACATGTATGAATTTTTTCCTACAATTATAGAAAAATAGGATAGCATTCTAAAGGGAGTTTTCATGTTTGTATTGTTCCTGCACAAGTTTAGTGTGATTTCCTCAGTTTTTATTTGCCTACTGTGTGACCTTGAGCAAGTAACTTAATGAGACATTTCTGTTCAGTGTACCTGTCTGGTCAATAAATGAGTGCTATTATGGCACAACAAAATTTTGTTGAAATTCTTTTATAAGAAATATAGTTATTTTATGTTTACACACACCAAACATTTTTCACGATATGCAGTGTATGTGCATATGATTTCCATAATATGCACAAGATGTGTATAAGATTTTTACAACATATATGAGTTTTGTATGTGATTTTTATATGTACAGCATGAACATGTGGTCAAATGCTTTATAGATGACAGTATTCAGACATGAATTTAAAGGGTAAAGTTACATGTTCATTGTAACATGTTGGTTGAAATGTAATATTACTGCCTCAAGGAACAAGCGGTAAAAAGTTGTTTAATAAACCTTAGAATATTGTAGCCGTGACTTCAATGGGTACAATATCATGAAATATAGAAATAAGAAAATACCAAGAAAATGTTGCAGATTCTGTTTAAAAACCAACAGAAATCAAAAGACATGATTTTTAGTACACATGAGGACAAAAAAGAGAGAAATGTATGTTGCAGATTGGCTTGTGGGCATGAACAAATGAATGAATGCAAAATGGCTGTCATATGCAACAGGATTTATTGTGACAAAAAGTCTAATAGACATGTACTTTTGGAGTTAGCACAGGTAAATAAAATGTATTAATTCTTATTAAGAATGGGATAATATGTGAGGCAAAATACTGCACAATCATTTCATGTAGTGAAATGAAATTCAAAGATCATCTGGGTACACTGTAAAGGTGTAAATGTTCTATATGCCAAAGGAGTTGATCTCTCGCATTATGACATGGAAAAACAATCTGTTTCCAGGCTGGGGAGTAAACTTTTTAAAAGGTTCTTAGTTGTAGTGTTTATGATTCTAATTTTAATATTTGTGTATAGGATGTCAATAAAATAGCACAAGATAGTAGTAAGGAATTAATAATAATTGTGGAATTAATATGAATGTAAATACATGAAGTGAGTGCTAACATTCAAACAGTTCAGCCAGTAGATGTGTTTCTAAACTAGTGTTCATTTTTCTTACCTCTTATGGCTATCCTAATGAATTAGTTCTCAGTCTAAATCAGAAGATGAAATGGTTGGATGATAATCTGAAGTAGCTTAGATTCAGATCTCTTATACCCACTTTTTTAAGTAGATTAAAGTTTGATTTATTGATAAAGGATACATCAAAGGGGGAACTGTTAGACCTACATTGAAATATCAAAAAAATAATTGTCAGAATGGATTTTGACTAGTAGAATTATTTCAGATGTTACAACTGATAAAATAGATTTCTGTATTTCAGACAAACATGTTTACATCAACTATATCAGAATCAGAATTATATTTACTGGCCAAATATGCATGCATACAAAAAATGTGACTCCGGTTTCAGTGACTCTCCAAGTATGAATTACATAAATGACATACATACAACTATTAAGAACAAGACAAATGACATACATGCAACTATTATATAAGGCAAAAAAGTAAATATACATATGCAGTACATAGTCATACAAGGTGCAAAGTACAACTCAGTACAAGAAATACTGAAATAAAGTCTGAAAGAAACAAGTATTAACAATATGTAAACAATGCTGCAGAATCCTTGGAGGCTTGGGAAAATAAATACCCCAACCTAATAAGCTGAGTTAACCATTTATGAACTTGATAGCATGTGGGAAAAAATATTCTTATATCTGCTTGTTTTGGTGAGTATTAATCTATAATGCCTGGCTGATGGTAACAGTTCAAAATGATGGTGGCCTGGATGTGAAGGGTCAGTGATGATCTTCCCTGCCATTTTCATGACTCTGGAATAGTACAGGTCCTGTAAGGATGGCAAACTAGCACCAGTGATATTTTTGGCAGACCTGACTATTTGATGTAACCTATTTTTGTCATGATTAGACAGAGATCCAAACCACACTGTATGTTGCAAGCTTCATAAGGCTCATAATGCTGTTTTGTTCTGAAACAAAGGAATGGCCTTGTTCTGCTCTCTGTTCCCTGACAGGTACAGCTAGTTTGTGTAACTATGTGAATGAAGTCACGAGAAAGTGCAGGGTATGTGAGAAATATGCTAACTAATGGTTTCTAAATAATAGTTGCATATTTCTACTGTCAATCTAGGCTGTAAGATGTGATTAGAAGAAATTGTATTGGGCTTTTCACACAGTGCCCTAAACCAGTTTGAATAAAAGCAAGATTGCGCAGTCCTTTGTCATGTTAAGAATTATTGCTGATAATCTGTTTGGCTAAATGGCTCATTGAAACATATAACCTTTTCTGTCTCAAATATATGGAGGTCTATTCATGGTTTGTGATATTTAGGGTTACAGTTGTTAAGATCCTTATTTTGATTCCATACGTTACATTTTTCCGTAGTCTTTCTTTAGACAAATCCTGAGATTTATGAGTAGTCCACCATCCATGAATTATATATTAATTACACTCTCAGTGAATTAAATCTTAATAGTAATCCCACACCACAACATGCATGCCTTGTATCATCTGACTTTTCTGTTGTTTGTACAAATAACTTTTTTATATGATGCCTATTTCCATTATTTAGATTTCCTTGAAGTAATAAAACACAATTCCTATTGCCCTCAACTTCTTTTCTCAACACTATAAAACTTTTTTAGTCTATCTTCATTTTAGTTCAGATTGACACAGGAAAAATATTGTGCAAAGTTTCTGAGATAACTATAATTGTTTATGATATTAAGCCGATGACTGCAGAAGTACACACCTTATGAGGTGGTGCTTTGCAAGTGTTTATATGCATAGAGATTAAACATTTCACATTTTCTCCTGTCAGGGGTAACTGTCTAGGTTTAAAATGACCCACAAGGGCAGATAGTCTAGTACTAATCTATGAACCTATGTTCCAGAATACCCTTGTCCATTTATTTAGTGTGTATTTGTTTAGGCTTGTTAGTCTAGTTCAAAATTGCTGCTAATCTATTCAGAAAATAACATTCTTAACATTCGGACCTAAAGTTACCATAGACATATGCTCTATTATGAGATAGCCAAGGCTTGCTATGCTGAATATTCCATGTTCATTTATCATTTGAGAAAAATGATTAAAATATTAGCTTTGGAGGCAAATGATGGCCTTCATTAGGGTACACAGGATCTGAGAGTATACAGAAACCATTTCTGGTCTAACATCATGGGTGTCAAACTATTGTCTTTGGATGTGTCTTTGGGAGTATAACTCATGTATATGGTAACTGTGGTTGTGATTTAGTGCAGTAGATTACTATGATTGCTCAAATCTGCAGAAGTTGTGAAGTCAAAGATCCCATTGGTTATATCAGTGCTGCTGACTACAACCTGCAGACACCTTGATCTGTGTTTTTGTATGGGCTTATGAATACAATTTTAACCTGCAAACTTGAACAATAAATGTAAAAATGTTAATTTAGCAAACTCCTCCTTGTCTTATGTTTATGCATGTTAGGTCAAGCAGAAACCACTCAGAATAACAGAAGACCTCTTCTGGACAGCGGTGGTAGACCTATCATCCTTTGTGTAGAAGTTATTTGGATATCATTGAGTTGTAAATGCATACATTGTTTTGAGATAAACGTTTCATAGATTTTTGAGTCATCCACAACTACTGAACTGCTTCCCTTAAGTTAACCCTGTGAACTTCTTTTTATAGAAAACTGGATTATTTACATGGATGTAACAGTCTATGGATAGCTGTCATAAGCAGAGGTTAATCATATTTGCCTCTAATATATCACAGCATATGATAAGATGAGTACAATTAGCCATTACACTTGTTCTTGTACTCTGTATAGGAAGACAACTGTCAGCAGATCAAAGTTTCTTGAATCAAAGTAATATTACATCCCCCATATAAGTAGAGATAACATACAGTCACTGAAAACTGAGGCTTAAATAATACATATTCATGATTTGGTTTAGGTAATATGCACCTTTCAAGCATAGGGCCCTCTTGTTTTGAGCCAGACCCTTACCTCACCTTAGGTCACTTGAAAACTCTGTCTAGGTCAATAATTTCTCTCACTACAGGTGTCAGCCTCATGTTACCCTGTGGTGTGAGGTGTCCTCACAGGTGAAGGATGCTTGCTGTTTCTTGGTGCTGGAAAGTGATATCTAAAGATCTGAGTTTCAGACAATGATATTAACCACATTATGGTGATGATGGTAGAGTTCTTCTTGCAGCATTTATTCCCTACAGATATATAAAGTGCCTGCAGAAGAGCTTACATGCTCCCATGTATGGATCTCACACTTACAGATGCTGCATTGAAGTGCTGCTGATAGTGGCAGTTTGAAGGTTCCCCGTGTTATTGAGGTTTGATTCTGGTCTCCAGCAGGGAAGCTTTACTCTATTGTTTTAAAGAAAGGAGACATTTTATCAGACCCTGATCCTCTCACCCATGATTGAGCCTTTGGGGCATAGACTGTTAGTCAAACTTTGGGTGCTAGAATTAAGTGGGGGACCGGTCTCAGTAGTACTGAGCTTGTCAGAACCCTTTTCTTTGTGTTGAACTGATTTGCAGTGCATAAATAAGTCAGGTAGCCTTCTTTCAAGTTTCACTTCTGTCAGGAAAGAAGTTCAACTCTTGCCCTGCTATTCTACCCTTAGTATGCTACCGGGAACTATCGCCCCATTAGCCTGATGAGCCTGGTCTGCAAGGCTATGCTGCGTATCATCTTGGCACTTATAAACAATGACATTGGTAATCTCCAAACTCTGGACCCTACCCAGTTCGGGTTTGTAAAAGGCAGATCATGTCTCCTAAACCTGATAGACTTCTTTGAAGCGGTCACCAAAGCTGTAGATGAGGGTAAGGTGGTACACACAGCCTATCTAGATCTCGCCAAGGCTTTCAACACCATCCCCCACTCTGGAATTATAGACAAACTCACTAAACTAGGTATAAATCCCTATGTCACAAGATGGGTTGCCAACTGGCTCACTGACCGAACCCACACTGTGAAAGTAGCAGACTCTAAATCCAACTTCAGACCATTGACAAGTGGAGTACCACAGGGTTCAGTCCTAGGTCCACTCCTGTTTGGTATCTACTTCACTGAAGTACAGGCTAACACAGAAGGTCTTTGGCTAACAAAGATCACAGATGACTGCAAACTAGGAGCCATAATAAAATCTCCTAATGATGTGGACATCCTACAAAAGGGCCTCACTGAGCCAGATGCCTGGTGTCAAAGCCATGGCCTCAAGCTCAATGCCAAAAAGTGCTTTGTCATCACTTTTGGTAAAAACTCTGTACCCATGAACTACCACAAAGGTGGTAGTCTACTTAACACTGAAAGTGTGATAAGAGACCTTGGGACACAGGTGGACAGTAGTCTCTCCTCTGATAATCACATCGCCACAGTAGTCAGGAAATCCTTCTACGTGGCACACCTTATCACAAAAGGTTTCTCATCCAGGAAAAAAGAAGTCATTGTTCCCCTCTACTCATTACTCATTAGACCCATTATAGAGTACAATGCTCCTTTTGGTATGTACCTCACAAGACATCTACAACAACTGGAAAGGCCACAGAAATACCTCACAAAGAGGATTACCGGCCTCAAACAGATGCCTTACGCAAACCGTCTAAAAAAACTCCAGCTTTACTCTGTCGCATATCGCCTACACAGAGGCGATCTCTGCCTAACATACAAAGCTATGTCAAACATGCTCCACGTAAAGAAATCCCAATCCCTCCGAGCTACATGCTCTAGGGACCTAAACCTTGTCACCACAATAAACAGAACAAGCTGGAGGGATAGATTCCTTTCTCAGAGACTTCACATACTCTGGAACAAACTACCTATCTATATCAAACAAAGCTCCTCATTAGCACTCTTCAAGAAAAATCTTGATGACTGGATGGGAGATAGGAAATTCACCCCGGGGATCACTTCTGTGGCTCTGCTTGACAGGGGTACAGGAAAATAATTTTCTTGGGTGGGAAAAGCCAGGGTACAGTTTGGCTAGGCTTATATAGGCCCTAGGGCCAATATCTTAGTACCTACCTATGAACCCCCACACACACATACACACATGCACTTATTGCTTACTATTTTCCGTTTTGGCCTTATATTTGAGTTATTCATCAGGTTTTGCATCTCATTAGCTGTTGTCCTTTTTGTACTTCTACAAACTTTGTTGCAGTGCTTCTCTTTTCCCTTGTCACGTTCTGACCTGTATTCTATTTATGAACACCTCATTTGCATCAGAAAACAAGTTTGTCAAACAGCTTCATTCATTTACAACTATCTCCTTTAAATTTTTCTTTCCTTTCACAAGACAATATTTAGGATTCTGCCTTTTAATACAGATTTGCTTGTCACATGGTGCCTATTGACTCTGTTTTCATGGCTCTGTAAGAAAAGATAAGGCCATGGACACAGCCTGCTATTGTTGCAGCAGTGCAGTATCCAGGAAAAAGGATAAGGTCAGTGTAAGAGTCATGAGGAACGGGTGACGCTGCTTTAATGGAAGCATTTGATGTCTGTCTTTTTCCTGGGGTACAGCATACAATTTGGTTTAGCAGCATTGTGTGTGTGTGTGTGTGTGTGTGTGTGTGTGTGTGTGTGTGTATGTGTGTTTGTGCGTGAGTACAGTTTTGCTGACCTGAATATCATGGATTGAATGTGTCTACAGTTGAAATCAAATATGCTGAATAAATTATATACTCCTGAGTTAGTTGTGTACATTTTGGTTCTGAGTTATCTACAAATGTAAGGTAGTGATTGGAATAGAAATGATTCAAGTATTGTTTATTGGCCATATGTCATGTGTAATTTATGTTAGCACCTCACTTGCATGAAGCAATGTTTGGTGTTGCACTAGGATGTGAGAAACTTAATTAAAGTAGAGAGTCACAGCACTGTGCTGTGAACTGCTGTTCCCATGTATGGATTCATTCCTCATGGCATAGCTTCTGCAGCATTTAATTAATTCAGTAAATGTTTCAACAGGCTAAGAAAAAATAGGACAGCTTCAGAGGTGACACAACAACTGAATCAAGATATTTTTGGAATGCATTTACTGTCCAGCATATATTTCAATAAACTAGGAAATCAAAGTACGCATGGCCTCTAGTGGTAGATACTATTATTTTATAACAAATGACAAGCACTTCTGCTAAAATTAAGCAACATTTTCAGGTAAATTGGTTATGTTTGTACTGTCTGTGCATTTCAAATTTTAGTAGCTGTTTGTTACCACTTATTTCAGTCCTCCTGTGACTGTGATATGACTGTGTGCGCTTGAACATGCAGAGGTGTGTGTGTGTGTGTGTGTGTGTGTGTGTGTGTGTGTGCGTGTGCGCGTCTGTGTTTGTGCATATACTTGCAAAGTGTACATGCCTGCATGAATGGTGGGTGATAATGCAGGGGCATTCTTCTTGCATTTTGCATTTTGGGTTTTCATTGTGTAAGTATTTAACCTTGCTTTTATTTCACATCTGTATTTTGCCTGCATAGTTTAGTTAAGTTGGATTATGTGGTCTGTACTCAGATAAGGTACATTTGATTAGAATGCTTCTTGATGCTCACTTTTCTTTCTTTAGCTGGTCATGACGACAATTGGAAAAGTTGTCTACATGACACATTACAGAACAGTAATGACCATTTGCTCAGAGTATCTGTCATATATCAAATTAGGACTACTTGTTCTACCTAGTTGTCTCATTCCTCGTCATATTGGATAATCTACAGAACCTGTTACCCAAAAGTGCAGCTATTTGTTTTTTTTTTCTTTCCCCTTTTCCTTACAAGAATTCCTTAATATCTACAGTACCCCATAACTAATTGAAGCCTACTGTTTATGTTTGACATAGCTGCCACATCAATGATGCTGTTCCACTCATTCAATACTTTTTGTGTCAAATAATACTTTCTTATATCTCCTGTGAACCATATACATTCTAACTTCATATTGTGGCCTTGTGCTTTGAAAGATGGTATGAGCCTAAGCTCCAAATACCTCCTTAAGGTATTCAAAAGTTTTTAAAAGCTTTTGCCATTTTTTCCTTTCCTTGATACCATTTAAGCACATGTAGGAGCATATATCTTCTTTGTTAGCCTTCTATGGAGTGCCTTCATTCTGTTTACATACGTATGATAATGCTGTTGTCTTACAAGAATTGCATAAAGTATTCCGGATAGGTTCTTACCAGCTAAATATACTTTTGTGGAAGCTGATCAGCTGAGAGTGAACCATCTACCTAGAGTGAATCAGCAGTGCAGCATTTGAGGAACAAAGATGAACAAATGTATGATGCCGTAAGTGAAAAAAGGATGTATAAAATGTGCAGAAAACAAAACTGACTTCATAAGAACTAGTTCCATGGCAGGGGGTGATTAAAGGCCTGACTACAACCCAGATGATCCAGGTTCAGTATAATAAAGGAATTAGGAAGAAGGGAAAGAAATGCATCATTAATGGGAGGTAATGTACTGGTCAATGAATACTACCTGTGAAGCTGACTTATTCTAGAAACAAAACCATGAACATCTATTAGGTTCATAGGTTCATAGGTTCATACTAGGCTATCTGCCCTAGGGCATTTATAAGCCTAGCCAGAGTGTGTTTGGCTTTCGCCACCCATTTTAAATGAATTTTGCTATGCCCTTTTTCGAGGTTAGTATACTGTGCCTCTGTCTAACAGTGACACAGCGGTGATACCCGGGGTAAACCTACAATCTCCCATCCACTCATCAAGATTCCTCTTGAAGAGAGTCAATGAGGGACTCTGCCTAACCTGGACTGGGATTTTATTCCAGAGTGAAGGGAGCCTCTGGGTTATGAATCTGTCCCTCCAGCATGTCCTATTTATTTCAGTGCTGAGGTTCAAGTCTCTCGAGTGTGTAGCTTGATGGGATTTGGATTTTCTGAGGTGCAGCATGTCCATTAATGCCGGGTTGGACATGGCTTTATACGTCAGGCACAGATCGCCTCTGAGCAGGCGGTATGCCACTGAGTAGAGCTGGAGTTTCTTTAACCGGGCAGCATATGGCATCTGTTTGAGCCCTTTGATCCTCTTGGTGAGGTACTTTTGGGGTCTTTCCAGTTGCTGCAGGTGTCTGGTAAGGTACATCCCAAAAGGGGCATTGTACTCAATTATGGGCCTGATGAGGGATGAGTAAAGAGGCACGATGACCTCCCCTGATCTAGATGTGAATCCCTTCATGATTAGGTGGGCTATATAAAATGTTTTTCTAACCACTTTGGCCATGTGGTTTTCAAATGAGAGATTGCTATCAACTTGGGTCCCCAGGTCCCTAATTACTTCTTCCGTACTTAATGGATTACCACCTATATGGTAATTTGTGGGCACTTTGTTTTTACCAAAGGGGATGACTATACAATTTTTGGCATTTAGCTTGAGGCCATGGCTCTGGCACAAGTCTGTTTCTATGAGGCCCTTTTGTAGGATGCTTGTGTTGGCTGGAGAGTCGATTATGGTGCCTAGTTTGCAGTCATCTGTGAACTTGGTCAGCCACAGTCCTTCCGTGTTGGCCTGTACCTCCGAGAAATATATACCGAACAAGAGAGGTCCCAGAACTGAGCCTTGTGGGATGCCACTTGTAACTGGTTTGGAGTCTGACATGGCTTCAGCAATTCTAACCACATGGGCTCTGTCCTTGAACCAGTTTGCAACCCATCTAGTGACATAGGGGTTTATATTTAAGCTGGTGAGCTTATCTATAATGCCCGAGTGGGGTATTGTATTGAAGGCTTTTGCGAGGTCCAGGTAGGCTGTGTGGACCACCTTCCCCTCGTCAATGGCCTTGGTGACTGTTTCAAAGAAATTGACCAGGTTTAAGAGGTAGGATCTGCCCTTAACAAAGCCGAACTGGGAAGGATCCAGTGTCTGTAGGTCCCCAATATCTTTATTTTTGAGGTCCATGATGATCCTTTCCATAGCTTTGCAGACCAAGCTAGTCAGGCTTATGAGGCAATAGTTTCCAGGATCTGTTGAGGCACCACCTTTGTGGAGAGGGACCACTGTTGCTGTACACCACTTTTTGGGTACATATCCTGTAGTAAGGCTGAGATTGAATACTAGTTTTATGTTTGGGTTTAGCTCTTCTTGGAGTTCATGTAGGACACAGCCCGGGACACCGTCTGGTCCCATTGATGCTGTGTTTTTGCTTTGGAGAGGGCGGCTCTTACCTGAGCATCTGAGATGTCAGGGAGGCAGCACTCTGCTGGGATAGATATTTGCCCTTTTGGTGGGGGGGAGAAGTTTGCGCTGAACGTCAGCTAGGATGTTGGCAATGTCTGTGGGTTTGGTGTATTTTTTGTCATTTTGGACTAATTCTGAGCATATCTGGGAATTCCCACCCAGGCTCCTAACATAACTAAAGAAAGCCTTGTGATTATCCTTAGTGTCCTGAGCAATTTTTCTCTCGAAGCTGGCCTTAGACGATTTTATGAGTGCCCGTAGTTTTTTGCTAATACTGATCAGAGATGCCTTCCTTTTTGGGATTTTGCTCTATCATGTAGTAGCTTCCTCCTTCTATTGTATAGTTTGTTTATGGCTGGGGTCCACCAGACAGGACGTCTGCCTTTGGAGGATTGGGTCTTGGTTTTTTTTGGGATTGCATGATCCATGCATTCCTGAAGGTATTCATAGAATGCGTTTATAAAGGATTCTGCGGTCTGGGCCATATTTTCCACAGGCCCAGGGGCTTTGAAGGATTCCACCTCGGTTTTGAGGAGTGTGAAATTTCCTTTAGAGAAGTTTTTCACTGTAGTTTTCTGGGCAGGGGTGGGGGTCGGGATGTGAATATCCAGTGAGATTAGTTTATGGTCTGATCTTACCAGTGAGGGATACACTTCTGGTCTGGAGCATAGAGCCCCCATGTTGGTGATGATCAGGTCCAGTATGTTTTCCCCTCTTGTGGGAGTGGTAACAAGTTGTTCCATAGCATTTGAGTTTATAAATTCTAGGAACCTTTGGGCTAGGGTGTTGGAGCTAGAGTAATGCTCCCAGTCTGTGTTTGGGTAGTTGAAGTTGCCCAATATAATGGTGTTTGGAGAGACCTTCATATTTTCCAGTGATCTCAGGAAGGCCGAGTGGGGTTCCTGGGTTTGGGAGGGTGGTCTGTAGCAGGCTATAAACTGGAAGGCAGTTTTACCCACTGTTAGTTGCACATGGATAGTCTCTGATGCTTTGTGCTGTGCCACCAACCTGGAGGTGTGGGTATCTTTGACGAATATTGATACTCCCCCTCCTTTTGTGGTTCGGTCCAAGTTTTGGGGCCGAAAAGCATGACATGAGGTATAACCTGGTAGTGCTGGAGTGCTCTCGGGAGCCTTGAACCAGGTTTCTGTTACTGCACAGATATTAATGTTCTCCATGCTAAGGAGAGTTTCAAGTGCATGCATCTTGAGGTTTAGACTTCTGACGTTGAGTAGCATTACTCTTATTTTCTTATCCCTTGTGATACCTATGGAGGTGGATTTGTCTTTTGGGCCTTGCCTAAAAAGGCACTATGGGGGTGGCAAGAGCCTTTGCCAATATCTGAAAGCCCAGGGGTGACAGGTGCAAGCTGTCCCTAGCGAAGCATTGTGGCTTGTCGAGCATGTCATCCCAGGCTGACAGGCATTGGATCCCCTTAGAATGACACCAATACTTAAGCCAGTTGTTGAAATTGATCATCTTGTCTTCATATTGTGGCATCATTCTTGGTGAGGGTAAGATGCTACACAAGGTCAGGGTCATACCGGCCTGGGCTACATGCTCAGAGAGCTCCTCTATGTCTCTTTTCATGTAGTCCAGGATGGTACATCTCAGGTCATTCACACCAGCATGGACAATGACTGAGTCATATTTGTACTTGCCTTGGAGTGACCTGAGTGCTTGTGTTATGTGGCGGATCTTAGCGCCCGACAGGCAGTTCACCGTGACCTTCTCCTTGTTCAGCCTGGTGAGCAGGACGTCAGTGTGCCTGATGATAGAGTCACCTATTACAAGTGTATCAGGTGTGTTGTTTAGCCTTAAGGGCTGTGACTGTTCGGCACACTGGCTTTGTGAGCTATGTGTTGCACGTGTTTTGTTTTGGGGTAGCGGTTGCTTGGGTGTCTGCTTTGGAGGTCTCTGCTGCTTAGGCAGATTTTTATTTAGAGCCTCCGAGTATGTTTTTGTGTGTTTATGTGTTTGGTTTGCTGTGGTGGTAGGTCTATGTGAGACTGGAATTGTAGTGAGTGTGGTTTCCTTCTCCTCCTGACTGGTTACACCAGTACTGAGTTGAGAGAGCTTAGCCTCCAGTTTGGCTATATGGTTGCATCTCTCACATGTGTTGGAATTTGTTGGGAGGAGGAGAGGGTTGTCTGTGTACATGAGGCAGTTGTAACATTGCCTCAAGATTCCCAGATTCACCAGCTGGACCGGAGAGGAGATTGACAACTGACCTTTGGATATGCTAGAATAGTATTGGGATTTTTTTTATAATTGAGAAAAAGGGCCAATGGGGAACAAGGTACTCAAGGGGAGTTTGTGACGGTGTAGTGCTTTTAATTTGTTAGTGCTGACTTATATAATTGCTTTAGTGAGCAAGTGCCAGGCTTTAGAGTAGGAATAGGGTGTTTATTATGAGAACTAGATCAGTTCTAAGGGAAAAAGTGAAGAGAAGATTTTGTGGAGCCGAGAATGGTTTAAACCCAATTAAGCAGAGCTGCCCGATGATGCGCTATGCGCAAAATCGCGCAAAGCCGCGCCAAAGCGGGTTTTATACAGGGGGACTTAAAAGATCGAGAAATTGGCCCAAAACGGCCAATAGACTACCAGATTCTTGTGCTGGGAACACTCCTCCAGGGATAGATAGGCTGCTCTAAGCTCCCGACTGCCACTGGTGAACAAAGAAGCCTCCCTTTATCCAAGAAAGGAAATGGGCAGCACAGGAACTTTCCAAAAGTCCAGAATACAGCAAAGCCTGTATTTGGACTACTCTAGGTCAGGAAAGATGGGAAACAAGGATAATTTTTTTTTTCTTTTTTGCAACAAACAGCAGGAAAATGCAATAAATATGTAACATAGGCTAGTGCACTTGAGTGTGTAGCCTCAACAGGTATATGCAACAAACAGGACAAACTTTAAATTACAAGCGCAAAAGCGTGCTAAAGCTGGCTTTAAAGCAGGGGGTTAGAAAGAGATAGGAAATGGCCCAAAACTGCCAATAAGCTACAAGTCACTGGGCTGGAACCACTCCTCAAGGGACAGATAGGCTGCTCAGAGCTCCCCACTCTCACTGGTGAACAAAGAAGCTTCCCCCTATCCAAATAAGGATATGGGCAACACAGGAACTATGACACAGCCCAGAGATCAGCAATACCTGAAGACTGGACTATTCTAGTTCAGTAAAGGTAGGAAACAAGGATATATATTTTTTTATTTTTATTTTTTTTTTTTTACAAAGTAGCAGAAATTAGGTGCAGAAACACAGTAAATGCTTTAATTCGGCTAGCACACTTGAGTGTGTAGCCTACCAGTTAAACTAAGCAAAAACAAACTTTAAAAGTGCAAAAAACTCAGAAATACAGGCAGGAATGCAATAAAACAACTTTGCAGAGCTTATTTAAAGAAACAGAGAAGTCTATATATACAGAAAAGCAGCTAAAACACACAAACACTTCAGATGCAGTGCAACCTAGAGCACTTGAGTTGTAGCAATAGCAAGGCAATTACAGTTATAATAAATGCTCTGAAATATACTCTATATTTCCAAAATGTTTGAGAAGCACAGTTAGAACACAATGAGATTCAGGCAAAAAAAAATGTTTTTTTTTTTTTTTTGAAAGGGAAAAAGGAGAAACAGAAGGCCTTATCCAATGTTCTCTCTGTATTAGATAGAATGAGCTAATGACACTAGACTGGGAGGAGTGTCACAGATCAGATTTACAGTAGGGGCAGGCAACTGCAAAGCCACCAAGTATAACAGCAAGACACCAACTGGGAGGGGGCTGGGGACAAAAACAATAGCCTACAGACAGTAAGCAGTAGAGAAAGCCATAAATGAAAAATTTTAAACAGATACAGATTTGTAAAGATACAGAATGCTTTTAACTGCAAACAAATCAGTTACTTGTGCAGATTAGTTAATAGCAATAAAATACACTCAAAGACTAAAAAGCAGGCAATAAAAGTACTATATATTAATTGTTAGAAACAATAATAATAAAAAAAACAGGATACTTATATATCTCAGCTAACAGTTGTGGTCAACAACTCTCATCCACTCTGCTCAGTGTGTATAGACAGAAAAGAAATCACACACACACACAATCAGCAATTGCAGGATTCAAACCCCTACCTAACTATGTTATGATACTGGAGAGATACACATTAACATGACACGCTATATGCTTTACAAAGAAACACCATGCCTTTGAGCAACAGAAGTAAAGAAAAAAGAGAAATACAATGACTTAAATATGAAGATGTGATGATAGGTAGTACTACCACCCATGCCATGAGAATAGGGCAGTGGATTTGTAATATAAACCAGCACAGCTAGATGGAATTTTGTAAATAATTATATATAATTTGTATATCAAACTGATTTGTGCAGATGCTTGTACTACAAATGTATTTGTAAAGTTGCTTGTGTTAAAATATATCAACAGTGTGCCCTGCTGGAAAGAAAAGAAATTACATGCATTATTTCAACTGAATTAAATGTATATGTTTCAGCAAAGGATACTGGCAAAGCAGAGGTTAATCACAATCCAGCTGCAGCAAATTTTAACATATATCTGAAATTAAACTACTTTATGGCTTAAGCCATAAATATGTTATCCCACAGTTTTGAATGGAACCAGATATGCAATATCTGTCCTAGAGAATAGGTTGTAGCTCTTGTAGGAAGAGTGGAATGGTTTTATGACTTCCAGAAGATCTGAGCAAAGCTCTGTCTGTGTGTATGGTAACATATAGGTGCTAAAATCCTATCAGCTTCTAGTGTTGGTGATAACATGGGAAACACAGCTAGATGATCAGATGTGTGTAATGTCATTCTGTATGCCAAAAATAATATTTCAGTATTAGTAAGAGTTTGTTGTCAGCATTCTACCTTGGATCTGACAAGGACCACTCGCCCACATCAACTTGCCTTGCAGTAGTAAGTAACTTAACTAGGAAACAGTAATTCTTTTAGATTAGTCATGAAAACATAGTGAGATTAGAAGTACTGCTTTACTAAAACTGTGTGAAAATTTCTATCAGTGTTGTTATTCAATAATGTAACCACAGTGTACCCTACTGGAAAAGAACAGAGTTAACCTGCAAACTCTACTAAAATAAGTGAATTATTTTACGATTGTGTTTATTTCAGTTTCAAAGCAGCTAGGAGACAGGATGTCTACAGCTAGAGGTTTCTTTCTTTTATTTAGAAACAGAAATAATTACAAGGTTTCAAATGTAAAAGTGTTTAACTGTTTTACAATTTCCAGTTCTAGGCAAACGTCTGAGAGATAAGTATTTTTGACATAAAGGTGGTAAATTTTAAGTTTCTGTTAGTCTGGGAACTGAAGGCAGGTGACAAGGAGTGAAGTCATCCAGCTGATCCAGCAGTAATGTTTTGATATTAATTTGGGAACTCTCTCAGAGACTTTGCATTTTGTATTTGTCATTGGACCTAGAAACATCTTCTCATCAACACTTCTGCTTTGCTAATAGTAAGTACTAGATTACGGTAATCTCTCTTAAAGATATATAAGAATATAGTAAGATTAGTTTAGATGTTTTCTGTATTTATGTGAGACTGTCCTGCAATGTCGTTTTAAAATATTTCCTGTAATTCTGAAATCTGTATTCACTGAGTTGTGTTATTGAGTATTGTCTTGTTCTTTTATTATTTATTATTAACTATATTTAAACCTTTTAATTGTGGCTGGGTTGTTTAGAGATATTTAAGCTCTTAGTGAACTTGCATATGTATTTGATGATACTGTGTAGGCCACTCCTAAATAGCCTTAGTCTTGGTCACACTTACCATTTGGATAATAGTAATATTACACAGTAGAATTGGTCACCCTTTGTAAGGGCCTTATAGTATCTGATAAGAAGTGGTTGGTGGCAGCTGGTACTACTTTATAGTCTGGGCAAAAGGGAGGATAGCTAGTGAACTTGTGCCAGCCTTCCCCAGGAGTGTCTGTGTGTTTGTATATAAATCAAATCTCAAAGTAAGTGTGTGTGTGTGTGTGTGTGTGTGTGTGTGTGTGTGTGTGTGTGTGTGTGTGTGTGTGTGTGTGTCAGCTACTTGGGCAGGGACACGAAGCATTGGTTGGACAGAGAGAGTGCTGGAGGTTTTGGCTTGACCACTCGGCTGAGATCTCAACCCAATAGCTGTGCCAGTGGGAAGTCTTATTAGGGATCTGGAGAAAGAGGGAGAGACCAGCCCCAGACTGACTGTGATCTCTTTGTGCTCTTAAGGGAAATTGTACTTTACTGTGTGTGTACTTGTCATCCTCCCAATGTGCAGGTCCCTCACTGGTGCTAGTGGTGAGGATTGAAGCTCCCTGATTACTGGGACAGTACAGGGGCATCACACCCTGTTTTTTGGCTTAGTTGCAAACTGACTGCGTTCTAGGAAGAGTAAGAGACCTCTGTTGAAAACAAAAAGCATACAGCCCACTGCAGAGTTATCTGTACCACTGCCATTACTTTTTTGATGTTATTCTTTTCATTCATGGACGTGTACATTTTACTGAATAGTTTCATGTGCTCGAGACTTGGAAAATACTGAATGCAACTGCTAGTTTTCAGGAACTAAATACAATTGTTTCTTTCAGAGCGCACATTTTATATTTTAATTTGAACATTGTATCACTCACTTTGATTTCTGTATTGAGCTGGCAGTTTTGAGATAGCCATTTTGACTAATCTTTTGCACTATTTTATCAATGTATAGCATAGTCTATTTGCTAAATAAGAGAAAAAAAAATAGAATTACAACTGACTAAGGCATCCAGTTTTTATTAAACACTACAGTAGGGTATAGGACAGACTTGGTAGGTCAATTGACCTTTTTTCTATGGTTCTGCATTGTATATTGCTGCTGTTTTGTCTATACTGAAATGCACGATGATGATCTTGAAACATACCTCTCAAGTGTACCTCATTATGAGGAACTTTCCTCATTTTCAGTCTTAAAAACATCCAAGTTCCTCGCAGTTCCATAATGAAAGGGTCTGTCACTAATTCAGTGTTAAGAATGTTTTTAATTGCTATCCATGGTAAGTAGGACAGAATCACATTAATTCATCAAAAGAGCATTTTATATGTATAAAATAACATATCTTAGCCATGCTGTGAGTTTCCTAGTTGAATTTCTTAGTAATCTTTTACTGTGTTTCACATTTAGCCCGTTTGCTCCACATTATGATGGGAAGTGTTCCACATTTTGGAGATGGAGGCTTGGGAGATATGGCTTGAAATTAATGCAGTGAATATTTAGTTCATTAGTTCGATTTGCGTCTGGGATGCCTCATGTGCACAGTCTGCACATTTACCCTGAGTTCAACTGAGTTTTTTGATGGGTGTGCCAATTTCCTCCCATGTCACTCCTCCAAACTGCCTTAAGATTTACATATCAAGTGAGACTATGTTTTTGCATCCAGGTATGAGCTGCATTCCGATTTAGGATTTGTTTCATTGCCTTATACTCAGTGACTGCCAGGGCTGGCTCCAGATATCCAGGACTCAAAAATGGATTTGAGGGATAATCACAGAAAGAATGAATTAAGGAGTACTGGGGAAGCATGCTGCATTTTTCACACAGCTATAATATTTTTTATTGTTTTTTTCTTAGTGTTTTGTAATCAAAGTGCTAATCACTGTTAGTAGATTTCCCAGCTTAGGAAGAATGAAATGATTTCTTCTCTATACCTGTGGGGAGATGTTTGAGTGGAGATTTCTCTGTACTGAGAATTTATCTCTTTACTGTCATATTAGTGAGCTGAAATGACTTCATGGCTGACAGGATGCCTTGCTTCTGGTCAGGTCCTCTACAGATCTGTTATGGAACTTTTGCTCTTTTGTTTCCATCTTATTTGGGACCTACCACTAAGATAAAACAGCAGAGTCTTCTTAATAAGCCATCTGGTTCAGAACATAGTTAGATTCTGAAATTATCCTATACTAATGAATCCAATTTAAAGTAAAACATGACTATACCTAGTGGAGTAGGACTTGTTGGCCTTGGTGTATTATCTGCATGCCATTGTGGATTCACAAGCCAATAAACTGAAACATTTATTATTTTTAAGGTAAATATGAGTATCATCCAGGATGTATGTAATGCACGTATATACTGTGTTTTGCCAGTCACTTTCTCTATATATTGTGGTGTATTCAATGGACTGAGTTGTTTTGCCTAGCTAATGTTCTGTGGGGGCGGAGAGGTGCATGACGTAAGGACTGTGAGACAGGAAGGATGTTGATTGTATTGTACGCTGGCTTGTCAATAAAGTTTGGAGTTGGTAGCAACAGCACACAGTTGTCCCGCGTCTTTCTTTCTTAAGTAAAAGAACACGACATGGTGTCAGAAGTGCTGTGTGGCTGTGCCTGGGACTGCTGAACACTTGCTGAAGACCGTACGAGTAGCCTAGTGCCGTGGGGGCGGACATGTCGGACGAAGAGAATGGTCGGCAGCCGCGTGCTAGAATTAACATGGCGGCTAGCGCTCCAAATGCTACGTTTAGCATTCAGCCGCCTGAGCCCTTTGATTTCTCCAAACCTCATGAATGGACACGATGGATACGCCGCTTTGAACGGTTCCGTCAGGCCAGCAATTTATCTTCGAACCCAGAAGGGAACCAGGTGAACACCCTGATATACTGCATGGGCGATGAGGCAGACGATGTCCTGAGAGGCCTCAAACTAACCGATGCAGAGCATCAGGAGTATGCCAAAGTGAAAGACGGCTTCGAAAGATTTTTTATTGTCAAAAAGAACATTGTTTATGAACGTGCACGATTTAACATGCGGAAACAAGAACTGAATGAGACTGTTGATGCTTTTGTTACTGCTTTGCATGCTTTAGCTGAGCACTGCAATTATGGGACACTGCACGATGAGCTCATAAGAGATAGAATTGTTGTGGGCTTGGCTGACACCAGACTGTCCGAGCGGATGCAGATGGAGAAAGAGTTGGACTTGGAGAGAGCTGTAAACATGGCCAGACAGTCGGAGGAGGTAAAGAAGCAGCAGACGGCCTTGAGGTGCGATAGTAGTGCCCTGCAGTATAACGTGAACGCTGTGCAGACACCACTCGACACCAAACGCCGGCTGGAGACCTCGAAAGGTTGGGGCAAGGCCTTGACGCCAATTTTTCAGCGACAGACGCAAAAGGGTAAAGATGCTCCGATTTCGCAGTGTTACAGGTGTGGGGGCCCATTTCATCATAAACTCCTATGCCCGGCGACTGCTGCAAGATGTCGCTCGTGTGGGAAGAAGGGCCACTACCAGCGAGTTTGCAGGCAGATTAAGGCGGTGCAGTGTATCGAGGAGGACGAGGAGCTTGGCGAGCGTGAAGAACAGGGCTTTTTCCTTGGTTCTGTCTCCTCCGGGAACCATTCCTGGATTGTGGAGGTTCAAATAGAGGGCACATCTATGACTTTCAAGCTAGACACGGGGGCGGATGTTACTGTTATTTCCAAGTCAGACCTGGACAACTTGTTCAGGGGGAAGGATGCTCCTCTGCTCCAGCGGCCGGAGAGACCCTTGTTGGGGCCTGGAGGGACGCCACTGGAGGTCACAGGATCCTTGGAGCTTCAGCTTGGTTATGGACAAAGACAGACATGCGAGAAGGTGTATGTTGTTAAAGGCCTCCGCACGCCGCTTTTAGGTCTTCCTGCTATTTTGGGGCTGGGTCTCCTGAAGCGGGTTGACACTATTACCATGGAGTCTTTGAAGGCCTCATACCCTGAACTGTGCTCTGGGCTGGGGGTAGTGCAGCGGAAATACCATATAAAGCTTCAGCCAAACGCGGTGCCATACTCTTTGAAGACCCCCAGGAGGATACCCCTACCGTTGATGGGGAAAGTGAAGGAGGAGTTAATGAGGATGGAGACGCTGGGTGTTGTTACCAGAATGGAGGAACCTACTGACTGGTGTGCAGGCATGGTTGTCGTCCCAAAGAAAGACAGTAACAGACTGAGACTATGTGTAGACTACACTAAGTTAAATGAATACGTATGCAGGGAGAGGTTCGTGCTGCCCTCGGTCGAGCAGAGTCTTGGGATGCTTGCCGGGGCGAAGGTGTTTAGTAAACTGGATGCCAATATGGGATTTTGGCAAATTCCTTTGTCAGAGGAGTCGGCTGCGCTTACCACATTCATAACCCCCTTTGGGCGTTTTTGCTTTAATCGCCTTCCCTTTGGCATTAACTCTGCACCCGAACACTTTCAATGCATGATGGCAGAGGTCATTGAAGGACTAGAAGGGGTGATTTGCCACATGGACGACGTGTTGGTCTGGGGTCGTTGCCAGGAGGAACACGATGCCCGGCTTCATGCGGCATTAAAGAGACTGGAAGAGGCAGGCATCACGCTGAATGTGGGGAAATGTGACCTGTCAAGGAGCAAAGTGACCTTCTTGGGCCATGTCATCACAGATTCTGGCATAAGCCCAGACCCAAGGAGGACCGCGTCCATCACGGAGATGGAAGCACCTGCAACAGTAGGAGAACTCAGGAGTTTCCTGGGCATGGTGAATCAGGTGGGAAAGTTCATCCCTCATTTAGCTGAGAGGGATAGAGCTCTGAGAGACTTACTATCAAAAAAGAATAGCTGGTACTGGGGGGGGGACCAGGAAAAGGCATTCAATGACTTAAAGCATGCGATCACCTCACCTCCAGTTTTGGCTGTATACGACCCGAATAGGGACACGAAGGTTTCTGCGGATGCATCATCCTTTGGGTTAGGGAGCGTGCTGCAGCAACAATGGGAGGACGGCTGGAGACCTGTGGCCTACGCATCAAGGTCACTCTCACCTACAGAGCAACGATATGCCCAGGTTGAGAAAGAGGCTCTAGCGTCTACCTGGGCATGTGAACGCTTCAGAGATTACCTATTAGGGAAATCGTTTTGTCTAGAAACTGATCACAAACCCCTGGTTTCATTGCTTGGAGGTCAGGCGCTGGATCTTCTACCGCCTAGAATCCAACGCTTCAGGATGAGACTGATGCAGTTCTCTTACACAGTGCAATGCGCTCCAGGAAATCACTGTGGGTGGCAGATGCCTTGTCACGTTCTCCACTTAAAACCAGGCTAACACTGGAGGAAACAAAGTTGATGGAGGACACGGATATCTATGTGAACAGTATTGTGGAAAACATGCAGGTGAAGCCTTCCTTCCTCCAGACGCTACGGGAGCAGCTGAAAGCAGACAGTGTGTGTGTGCGGGTTATGGACTTGTGCAGTCAGGGGTGGCCGCTGTATGCGAACCAGGAACCCTTGCTGAAGAGCTACTGGCCAGATTGTTCTACATTAACAGTGAAAGATGGGTTGCTGTTAAAAGATTCACGCCTTGTTATCCCCTCTGCCATGCGTAATGAGGTGTTGTTGAAATTACATGAGGGACATCAAGGTATCGTGAAGTGCAAAGCCAGAGCCTGTCAGACTGTCTGCTGGCCTGGGCTCAGCCAACAGATAAACGACATGGTTTCGGGATGCAGGACGTGCATCTCAGAGAGGAGGAATCATCCTGAGCCCCTCATCCCAACTGAATGTCCGGACAGACCATGGCAAAGAGTGGGCACGGATTTATTTGAACTAAAAGGACATACTTACCTTCTTGCTGTGGATTACTTATCCAGGTTTCTTGAGATCGCATTGTTGAAACATAGCAAATCCGACGAGGTCATCAACCACCTAAAGTCCTTCTTCGCTCGCCATGGTATCCCAGAGGTCCTCATGTCCGATAATGGCCCTCAGTTTTCAGGCCAATCTTTTGCGGACTTCGCAACGGCGTATGGCTTCGAGCATGTTACAAGCAGCCCCAGTTTCCCGCAGAGTAACGGGGAGGCGGAACGTGCGGTTCAGACTGTGAAGAACCTGCTTAAGAAAAGTGTCGATCCGTACATGGCTCTTCTGGCGTACAGGACAACGCCACTGCAGAATGGCTATAGCCCTGCGGAACTTCTCATGGGACGTCGGTTGCGGACTTCTCTTCCGATTCATCCTTCGCAGTTGGACCCGGTGCTGCCCGACTGGAGAAGGCTTGTGGGGAAAGAGGAGGAGAAGAGGGTGTATAATGCGGCAAACTACAACCGACGCCATCGGGCAAGGCCGCTGGGTGATGTGTTGCCCGGTGACCAGGTGTGGGTGACAGATATGAAGACCCCAGGTACTGTAGACCTAAAGCATTACTCGCCGAGGTCATTTAAGGTAGACGTGCCCCAAGGGACTGTGCGGAGAAACCGTGTGCATCTGATTCCCTTGCCAGAGCTTGAGTGCAAATCAAACCCTGTGGGTCAGGAGAGTGAGTCAAGTAAGACCGCTGAGGCCTTGCCACCTTGCAATGGCCTTTCCCCGGAAACCCGGGTACATAGTGATGTTGTGAGGACCAGATCAGGAAGGATTATTAACAAGCCGGACCGATTGGATTTGTAGTGAACAGTCTGTAAATAGCAATGTCATTTGTGTTATAGTAATCTGAACATGGCTAAGTGAGCAGTTGTGGCCATGCACCAAGTTCGTAGTGAAGACGAAGGGATTGAATAGATCTGGGTTTTGTAATAAGGGAAAAGGGGCCTTATAGAAAAGGAGATGTGGTGTATTCAATGGACTGAGTTGTTTTGCCTAGCTAATGTTCTGTGGGGGCGGAGAGGTGCATGACGTAAGGACTGTGAGACAGGAAGGATGTTGATTGTATTGTACGCTGGCTTGTCAATAAAGTTTGGAGTTGGTAGCAACAGCACACAGTTGTCCCGCGTCTTTCTTTCTTAAGTAAAAGAACACGACATATATTATTTATTATAATTTATCTGTTGTCTTTATAAACTCAAGCCATCTCTGATATATGCTTTATATATATATTGCATTTTTGTCATTCACTCTGCATATAATATATATTTATTGTGTTTATCCTGGGCTGAGGCTGAAGTAGACCAGTGAGATCAGTGTTCTACACACGATTAACAAATTCAAAATAAAATTAAAATAAAAAAAATACATGTCGTAATAAGGGGGTGGGCCATATATGTTTGTATACATATATCAGTGCTTTTAATTGTGAATCTTTACTCAGAACTAATGGCATTTTCTAGTGGTACTTCGTATTCTTTGTATGAGACTTAACTGCCATTGTTACTAGTCTAGCATATGCTATATAACATTTTACTGAACACCAGCAAATTCTCAGATAGTGACTTCCCTGTCACCTTTAGGTAAGTGACGCTCTTTATGCAAGTGTGGTGACTCAGCAAATGGATTCCTGTCTGCAGTGTCAGTGACAGGTTTATGATGCAAACCATGTCTGTTTAGAAGGCTGGTTGTTGCAAAAAAGGATGGAGTCTTTCAAAACAGATGCCCTCCTTTGGATTAAGTTAGGGGTGATATTTCTATTTGCACATCTGTGTCTCATGTGATGACTGGTAGATGCATAATGTGACAGGGGGGAGTGTCCAGAGTGAATAAGGCAGAAATATGCGGGTGCCAAGGGGATTTCCATCTCTTACAAATGGGAAAAGGAAAAACGTGGCATCTCTTAGCTAATCCATGTCTAACAGCTACCCAGCAAGGAGGCATGCCATCACACCCATTCTGTCCGCTGAAGTACCCTGACCTTGGAATAATCCTCAGACATTAGGTAGTGGCTTCTGTAATGCTAGGGCTAAGCACTGACAAGGTGAACAGAGCAAGCTTAGTTGGTATCAGGACATGTGTGTGTGTGTGTGTGTGTGTGTGTGTGTGTGTGTGTGCATGCGCATTTGCATGCATGTGTTAATGCAATATGTAATAAAGCAAATATTGTGCCCTACTGCTTTAGGTAATTGTCATTTTCCAAAACAGCATGCAGTACTGTTTTGATTGATTGGCTGTCTCTCTTTTTAAAACATTTATGGTGAAGACTGTGTTGTTTTAGTAGACTTCAGCCTCTCACCATCTCTTCACCAACTTTTAGTGATTTCTCTGTTCCCCTCTGTGTTTGTTCTAAGTATCTACAGGTTCTCATCCTACCACTATCATTAGCTAAAAGCAGATCAGCCTAGTTGCTATTTAATATTCTGATCTGTGGTCTCTGATGATTAATTAGTGCAGTATACCTGTTTTTTCTTAAATGAGCGTTGGTACACCAATTCACCTGTTGCTGTCATTGTTTTGTTTAGTGTATCCCTGATTTTTTTCAGACTTGTTTGTATCTCTCATGGGCTTCCCTGGAGGCACTGAGTGGCTATAACGTTTGATAAATCCTGCTTTTATTTTCAGATTGACAGCTTGATAGTTTTGCAAGCAGTTTTCTTTTTCTGTTCATCCACCACCAGGCACATCAGCATGTAAATGAAAGCATTGCCTGTGTCTGTATACTGCTTGAGCTTGGTACTACCAGCAGGCTAGTTTGAATCCAGCAAAGGCTTTTTTTCTTCTCGGCTCTTGTCAGAATGGAACAAGCAGCTAAAATGCAAATACTTGCAAAATTCCCAGAAATCCAGGTCGGTATGTACTCATTCTAGAGAAAAAAAAACTGTTCAGAGGTAACAAAAAAAAATATTTGCCTGAAGGAAGCTTCAAAAAGAGCCCTACTCTGTAATATATGCAATATTTAAAATACATCAGTCAATTCTAGTTCATTTAACACAAACGTGATTTACACTTAGCACAGTAGTGAAGACTATAGCAATAACCCACGCCTGGGTGTGGGTAATGCTAAATTTACCCACGGTTGGCGTGGTTTGGTCCCGAGGCGAGCCCGAGGACCAAACAAAGCCAACCGTGGGTAATTTAGCATTACCACACCCAGAAGTGAGTTATTGCTATATATATGACATTATTTAAGAAAAGAAACTGTTACTTTTCTTAAATAATGGCATAGTATAATGCCTGTTTACTGCCCTTCCGCAGATGTCTGGCATCCGGCAGTTCTGATGTACTGCGCCTGCGCAGTACATCAGAGCTGTGAGCAAAAGCAACGGAGAAAGCAAGATCTCCGTTGCTTTTTATGTCTCGCTATGTTAAATGAGTTTAACATAGCGAGACAGTTTTAAAATAAGCAGCGGACATCTCCGTTGCTTATTTTAAACTGTCTCGCTATGTTAAACTCATTTAACATAGCGAGACAAAAAAGCAACGGAGATCTTGTTTTCTCCGTTGCTTTAAAACACTGTCTCGCTATGTTAAATGGGTTTAACATAGCGAGACAGCTTTAAAATAAGCAACGGATATCTCCGTTGCTTATTTTAAAGCTGTCTCGCTATGTTAAACCCATTTAACATAGCGAGACAGTGTTTTAAAAAAAACGAGTTATACTAATGGAAAAAAGTCCGGACGACCGGACCTTTTTCCATTAGTATAACTCGATTTACAACGGGCATGCTGGCCAATCAGCGTGCACGTTTTGGGGGGGTCATGGTATAATAACTTTTAATAACTATTGTTATACAGAAAGTAACAGTTACAACACCATGCTAAATAATTTTTTTAACTTTTACAAGGAAGTGACAAGGAAGCAGGGTTGGAGGCTAAAATTACCATCATGTCTTGCTCAACAGAACTGATTTCAAATACCTGAACAGCATGACTGCAACGTTTTCCTAGAAACATTCTTGAGCTACTTGTTAAACATCATAGTTGGCTGCTAATTAAAACATTAGATGGTCACTCCCAAATGTTAAATTGACATATTCTTTGTAGAATTTGTTTTACTTGTGATATAAAACTGTGCAACTATGAAATATGGAAGTGGAAATGTACATTAATAAAAAGCATAAACTGTAATTATATTTACTGGTTTTGCATAACAATGCTGTGTGAACCACACACAATAATGCCATGTTTTCTTTAACATATCATAAGCACTTTCTTGTGGAGATACAGTCAAACATTGCAAAGTGATTTGTATCTTATTTTGCACGGTGTGCATTCTGCAGTGGAAAGAAATTATACTTTTCATCCCCTCTTCCTAAAAAGAAGTCTTTTTTTTTTAGACTGATAATTTCTTGAATGTGACACATGGGTCTATTGTGTTTTAATTGACAACATAAACGCAGCAAGTGTGTGTGTGTGTTTGTGTGTGTGTGTGTGTGTGTGTGTGTGTGTGTGTGTGTGTGTGTGTGAGAGAGTGTGTGTGTGTGTGTGTGTGTGTGTGTGTGTGTGTGTGTGTGTGTGTGTCTGTGTCTGCGTGTGTGCGTGTGTGTGCGCGCGCGCGCGCGTTGGTCATGTGCAAGGACTATGCTTTACATTAAACTGTAGTGGGAACAAGTTTCTAAGTACAAATATATCTTCTACTAAATATTCACTGCAGGCACATCTTCCTTGGGCCCACAGAAATGGGGTTATTTTCAGATCAAATGTGTTTTATTACAGCAGTGTATAATAATTGTGTATAATCACTGATCTGTGCTGAAAAAGTTTTATGCAGACTTGTGAATATTGCAGTAGAAGATAAAATTATTTTGACCTATTTTCATGAAGCAATCAGTTATGCTAGTGGGAGTTTATTTTGTCCCTGTTCTACAATAAAGATCACAGCTTTCATAGTGACTCACTTAAGCAACTAAAATGTATTCCTTATTCCACTGTTTAAGCAAAAAACTATCATTTAATGTGTACTCATGAGTGGATGGTATCGATGTTGTTGTTGTTGTGTCTTTCGGCTTATCCTGGTTATGGGTCGCCACAGCGGAACTCCGGTCCACTAATGATTGACAGTAGATTTGAACGTGCCGAGTTGCCGGCCCTGACACACAACCTTCAATGAAGGTACACCCATTCACGCATGTCTCCACACAGAAGATGCTCTAGCTGAGAATCGAACAGGACAACGTCTTACTGTGAGGCGACAATGTATTTATCACAAATAAGTATTTCCCTCTTCTGTCTTTTCTACTACAGTTGCAAATATTGAAAATAGCAACAATGATGGTTTTGTGTCATATTGTGCAGACTTATCCAATTACAGCTTTAATATCAGCTTTGTAACATTTTCTGTCTCAACCACACATTCTTTGTAAAATGCTTTCATGATTCTTTTCTGATGTGTTGTAACTCCAGACTGAATTTGAAAAAGGTCCATTTGGATCAGTGCTCTACCCTGGCTAACAAACAAACAAACAAACAAACAAACAAACAAACAAACAAATAGATAAAAGTATCTGCTTATCATCACCCACAATAATAAACATGTACATAACTGTTCCTCCTTTAGTGAATAAAGATAACACTAACAAGTGTTCCAGAACCACAGATAACACTAAGGAATGTTCCAGAACTGCAGACAAAGAGTTCAGAGAATGAGAAGAAACTGCACATCAAAGAACATGCATTCATTAGAAGGCACACAGCTAAAAGACATGCAAAAGACACTGCAGGACAGGTTGTAGACAGTGCACACACTGCAGGACAGGTTGTACACAGTCCAATCAAGTAGCACTTGACAGTACATGTCCCTATTCAGCAGTATACTGTGCATCTGTTGCACCCTTCCAGGGTACTCCCTGCTAAGATTGGTGATCCTTACCTGTCATAAGTTAGTTCTGGTACCTGTCATCGGTTGTGGCCCACTCAGCTATGATGAAGTCCAGCATTATGTCCGGATGTGCACTTTCCTGATGCAAGGCAGTACAGACTCAGTGATACGTGTTTTCAACATGGTTTTACATGCATTGTAGCTCTCCTGACAGCTCACACAGGGAAGACCACATTAGAGGGGGAAAGCATGGATGACACTTTACTACTCAGCAATATGTCCTCAGGACCCTCCCAGTGATATTTATTCCCTACAGCCACCTATGCAGACCCACCATCTTACTGAGGATGTTGTCATTGTGCAGCATGACACATGCTGGCCAGAATGGCATGATTGCAGAGCACATCACTTAGTGTCATGCCACTAGCCCTGTCATATAAAATTGCAAGGTCCTCATACAATACCTTGCACCATATGCATCATGTGAGGTAGAAGAATTACCCAAAGGTAGTCAAATAGGCCAGTGAAAACTCCATGCAGTTTAGACTTACAGTCAGATACAAGCAGGGGCAGTCTCAGATTGACACCATTGGGCACAGCCCATTTGAGAACCATAATGAACAGCAGTATGTACCTGCTTATCCTATGGCTGTGTATACCAAGGGATATAGCAACCTGCTTGGGTATATGGTCACTTAGTCATAAACTGCATGCAGCTATTTTTTTCAACTGGGCTCCACATGCTGACTGTCAGGTTCTACCCCTCTGGTCTTACAGTGAATCCCTTTGCTCCTCCCTAGATGATAACCCCATGGAAAATTTCTTCTTGGGGGTAAAGGTTGAGCTAGTTGGAGTGAATTCTGTCATCTCTGTGAAGTCCAAGATGAGAGTTTTCTTTTATAAAGCCCTAGTCTCCCCAATATCCTGGGTTATATTTAAGGTTTTAGTCATCTACATCACTCGAGCTGGCAACTACATATGTCTAGTTGAATGCATTCTGCACTGTGAAGAAGTTTCCATCCATGAACCATATTGCAATAGTGGCCAATTCTGGATGTTCCCATCCATACGGAACAGCAGGAAGTCGATGCTATCCTCACTGTAGTTTTGAAGTCTGAAGTGCTCCGTTATGATCACCATGAGCTTATCTTGCAAGAAACTGAGGGCAAATAGAAGGAGGAAAGGGTGTAAAAAAAGATGCAGAAAGTATTGACAAGTGATGAGGGAAAGAGACAGCCAGAAGTGGTCAGGCAGGAACCAACACCACAAGGTAAGCAGGAGAGAAGTGGGAAGGGAGGGACTGTCAGGGAGATATGAGAGATAGAAGGCAAAAGAAAATGGTGGAGATATATTTTAGGAAGAGTACAGGAGGGATATGAAAGTGCTTATATACGCTACAGGAAAAGAGGCAGTCAGCAAAGACAGTAAAAAAGACTGACAGTGGTGGAAGTGGAAGTAGAAAAGTTACAGATAGGAAGGGTAGATGCGTGAGCAGGATGCAAGAAAGAGTAGAACCATGGGCAAAGGGAAGAGGTTTTTGGTGACTGGAGACTGCAGACTAAATCATAAAGGGGACTGAGAGTCTAGAAAAGTAAGAAAAGAGAGATCAGACTTTAGTGAAAACAGTTTCAGGGACAAATGCAGTAAAACTTAGAAGTAGGTGACCAAAGTAATCACCAACTGAAGTGATCACCTAGGGGGAAGGGGTAGGTACACACTGTGGTGTACATAGGCAACAGTTATCTGTCAGAGGAGACAGCTGAGGTAGCAGCAAGTAAGACCACGGAGATGGAAGAGAGATGCCAGGAGAGGAGGTTGGAGGTAACACTTTCAGGAGTGCTACCTGTACCAGCAGCCAGAACACAAAGAAAATAGAGGATTTGCTGTGGTAGTCAACAATGGAGAAAGGCTTAGGAGTGGTAGAAAGATGGGGGGACACATAGCTTTATGGAAGGAAAAGGTTCAGTCTTAGCCCAGAAGGGACAGTAGTGTTTTGTAATGAGCTTTAAAGGTACATCATGTGACTGAGAGGGTGAAAGAAGCAATGGGAGGCAGGTATTTAGGCTGTAGATATAGGCTAAAATAAAATGTATAATAGAGTAGAGGAGCAAACAAGGGGGACCCACAGCATGTCTGGGTATTCTTATGCTGCAGCATAAGAAGTCTAAGTAGGAGGATATGGGAGCTGTGAGCATTGATGCAGTATGGGAAGGTGGACATTGATGGTGCATAGAAGCATGACTAGTGAGGAGTGGGGTGAGACATGGAAGTATTTGAGTACAGGCTGCCCAGGAATAACAGTGAAGGCAAAGGTGTAACTTGGGTAACAAAACTACATAAAGGAGGGTACCAGATGTAACGACAGAGAGGAACTAGTATACCAGACCAAGACTGAATCAAGGGTTCAGTCAGGGTCAGAAGCTAGGTTAAGCACTCTTGTCAGTTAAGGTAGAGGAATGGGGAATAGATAGTAAATTGCTACAGAGGAAGATGAGATACTGGAGGAGACAATAAAGGAATATAACAGGAAGAAAAGGGTAACACTTATAGGGGATCTGACTTTGACAGGAACAGACTCCAAGTTAGAGATGGAGCAGAGCTGTGATGATTGAGGTCATGGACCATTGGACTTTTAGCCAGCTGAAGCACACTTGAACTAGAAAGGACAGTCTTCTGTCCTGGCCCTTGCCAGTGCAGAGGGTGTCATGGATGCTCAGGTTAAGGCACTGTTAGCCAGACATTATTATGTGACTGTGCAGGTTATGACTAGGAGAGAAGGGTAAGAGTAAAAAGGCAAAGATAATGGCATGAGATTTTAGAAGAGAGAATTATGTTGTGCTCAGGGGAGGTGTTCAATGGGTAAGCGGAGGTGGTCAATGAAGAGTTAGGATACTGGGATCATACAAGCTGTGGGAATAAGCCAAGCATGGAGTACTCAGGGCTATGGATGAGATCAGGAATAGGAGTCAAAAATGGAAAAAAGAGGAGAAGGCCAATAAGACTGTGATACTGCCAGCCCAGCTAGCTGGAATTTTGTAAATGATTCTGTCATTTGTGAATATTGCTATGATTTATACAGGACTGTATGTTATGTACTGAGCTATAAGAATGTAACCAGAGCACATCCTGCTGGAACATAGAAGATTAACTTACAAAACTTCAAGAAAATAAGTTGAACAAGAAGACAGGATGTCTAGAGCTTGAAGTTTTTCTATTGTCTTGTTGAGAAGTATTTTCTATGTTTAAAATGTAAAGTGTTTTATTGCTCTGTGACTTCCTAGCAGCTGCACATCTGAGGGATATGTACTTCTCACACAGAGATGTTAAAAATTCTGTTAGTATCTGTTAGCTTGGGAACTGAAGGCAGGTGACAAAGAGTGATGACATCCAAGCTGACCCAGCAGTAATGTTTGATAGTAATTTAAGAACTCTCTCAGAGAAAGATTGTGCATTTTGTATCTTGTTTTTGACCTGGAAACATCCATCATCGGCACTTCTGTTTGGATGTTGTCTGTAAGTAAGACTTAGGGTATATTATCTCTCTTAGATATAGATAGGAAAATAGTAAAGCTTTGTTTAGATCTTTTCTGTATTTATTTGAGACTGTCCTGCAATGTTATATTAAAATATTTCCTGTAATTCTGAACTCTGCAGTAACTGTGCTGATTGAGTATTGTCTTGTTCTTTTATTATTTATTATTAAATATTTTTAAACCTATCTTTGTAGCTGATATTTGTGAGACATATTTAAGCCCTTGGAGTACTTGCATATGTATTGGGTGACACTGTACAGGACACTCCTAAACAGCCTTGCTCTCGGTCACACTTACCATTTGGCTAATAGTAACATTACACAGTAGGATTAGTTACCCTTTGGGAAGGGCCTTAAAGTAGCAGATAAGGGGTTCTGGTGGCATTGATAACTATCTTATGGTCTGGGCAGAAGGAGGCATAGCTATTAAAACTGTGCCAGCCTTTCCCAGGTGTGTGTTTGTGTATAAATAAAACCCCAAAATGTGTGTGCCTGTGTGTGCATGTGCGTGTGTGTCAGCTACTTGGGCAGGGATACAAAGCACTGGTTGGACAGAGAGAGTGTTGGAAGGACTTGGCTTCAACCCTGGCTAAGGACTCAACTCTATAGCTGTGCCAGTGGGAGTCTTATTGAGGATCTGGAGAAAGAAGGAGAAACCAGCCCCAGAGTGACTGTGATCTTTGTGTGCTCTAAAGGGAAATTGCACTTTACCGTGTGTGTACTTATCCTCCCATTGTGTACATCTCTCACTGTTGCCAGTGGTGAGGATTGAGGCTCCTTGATTACTAGACCAGTGCAGGGGCATCACAATGACTAACCAGAAATGTGAGACTAGCAATTAGGGCAAAAGGTAGGTTCTAGAAAATCTAGAAGTGAAGGTGGGGGGAAGAGGTGGAGGTGCAGTACAAGGCGGCTAACAAAAGGGCAATATAGATGATGGCAGAGGAAAGGCTACCCTTAAAGGGATGATGAAGGGAAGCAAAGGCTTTTAGGTACATAGCAGAAAGAGGGATGGAAATGAGGGACAGAACTGGTCAGGCTGAGTATAGATATCAGGGAGATCATAGAAGATTGGGGAAAACAGAGATATTACAGTCTTTACAAAGGAATGCAAGTGGAAGGTGCAATGCTGGGACAGAAAAAAGGCAGAATGGGGAGAACAGTGGTCACATACCAAGACAGAGAATGAGGGAGTTTAGGGGAAACTGTCTGACCTTAGTGTACACCAGCTGTACAATAAAGCACAATGACCAGAGGGGTTACCTCTCAAAATCCTCAGAAAAATGGCGAGTTTGTTGGCAGACTCCCAGAAGAACTTTAAGAGATAATTCCATCAAAGTGCAACACAGCAAGTGTGGTTCACTTGTGCAAGAGTGGAAGAAAAATGTGAGGAACTATTAGCATGACAGTAGGGAAGGAGGGAAAGAATCCTGAAGGAAAGACTGGTACAATTTCTAGAGCACAGCACTCTCTTGGACAGCAACCAACATGGGTTTGTGGTCAAGATGACCTGTTAGATAAACCATATCCAGTTCTATGACTGGGTTACAGGTGAACTTGACAGGGGAGTATCAGTACATATAGTCTACCAAGACTCCAGTGAGGTCTTTGACTTGGTCCCTAAGAGGAGGCTGATAGGAAAACTGGAGAGGCTGGGGGAAGGATCAAGAATGAATAAGGGGATAGCTGTATGACTGAATGGTAAAAGAGAGGCTTGTGGTAAGTGAAGCGATGTTAGGAAACCAGCTAATGGAGTACTTCATGAAAGATGTGGAAAGGCTGAACAAGTGTACAGCAATGCAACCAAATGCAAAGTACCACACTTAGGGCACAATGGCCCTGGTGTGAGTATCAGCTATGGAAAAGTGGAATTGATAGCAAAAGAGTATGAAAAGGGTCTGTAAGTGTTGATCACATTTGGATTGGAACACTGGAAGCTGAGTGAGAGGGCAGTGGCATCAATGAACAGAATTCTAAGGTGTATACTTAGGGGGACAGATTTCAGAAGCAAGGAGGTAATGTTCCCCTCTACAAGGCATTGATCAGACCACACATTGAGTACTATGTGCAGTTTGGAGCCCATGAGACATCAGGCTGCTGGAAGGAAACTAGTGAAAAGCTACCAGAATGTTCCATGGCTAGAAAGTTCCATGATATAGATGGGAACTGATATGACCAGAAGCTAAAGGCATTAGAGTTTTCCTCACTTGAGAGCTATAGAGACAACAGGGACATGATATTATGCAGAATATCATGTTAGGGAAATTTGAAGGAATCATCCTGAACAAAAGGACAAATTAGGAAGTAGTGGGCACAGACAATGAACTTCTCCCTGTATCTCTGAAAGTACTTTTTCTCCCAGAGAAGGTTCTAGACCCATGTAATGGATTACCAGAATGGGTGACAGAGAGGAAATCCATGGAGGAATTCAGGAGGGCATGGGACAGATGGAAAAGACTAAGTGGAAAGCAGGGACCTAAGGGAGATAGAACATTAGATACACAAATGCACATAGCAGGTAGGCTTATTGTCTCCTTATGACAGTAAGCAAATGTAATATAATGCCCTGTTTGTCCTCCTTGGAATGTGTGTGGGGTATAATGGCTTTCTCCTCACCATCATTTTGCTTGTGGAGAACAGGGTTCCAACAGTCTCTAGTCACACTCTTCGTAGCCTCCTCTATAAGGTGCTCTGGCAGCATCACTGATATGGATGCCTGCTTCTCTATGGCTTCAGTGTCTTCTTATATAATTCACCAAATTAGTCTAGAGCATGGTTGTGGATTGTACACTTTTATAGTTTAAGTCCTTTCTATTGCAAAATGTCACTGTGGAGCCATAGCAGCAGCCACTGCTTTTCAGACATCAGCATTAGTATGTCCTGGCATTCCTTCTCTGCTCACAGAGGTAGAGGTAACCATCCACATAGATGATGCTTTTCTTTGCTCCTATGGCAGTGGAGTAAAATTCATGTAGGATGCCTGCTCCTGCCATCATGCTGCACTCATTGGGAGCCTTGTATTTATTTCTGTTAAAAACATCACAAAATCTTCCCACATCTGCAACTAGCTCTGTGTCAACTCTGTGTGCTTACTTTTGGGACATAATTTGGGGCTCCTGTCCTCCCTGTTCTTTTGATCTCTGTCCAGTAATATCTCTCAGCTCATCTATAGTAGACATTCCAGTTAATTTACCCCCTTGCAGTGGTCTTGCTGGCTGTACCCTTTGCTCTTTTGCCCCACAGGCTGTTTTCATACCTGTCCTGTCTTGCCCCGCCATGACACTATTACCTCTGCACATTCTTTCTAGTAGTCTCAAACCATGTGTCTTTCTCTTGCTTTCTGCAGACTTGTATTTGTTTGTGTGAATGCTTCATCTGCTGCAGGCAGTTGTCACTAATTCAGTACCATATAGTATTTTGATCATTTTTACAATTTTTGCAATGAACATTTTCATCAATGACCATTTAAAGGTGATCACAGCTGTCAAGGAGCAGTGCAGTGCATGGAAGGATAAATGATGGTCATCATTGTAGTTTCATGTAACTCCTAGGAATATATGTTTCTGCTTTGTATACCAATCTGTGAACTGGAGCACACAAAACTTTCAGCTGCATCATTTAACCAGGAGGCAGTTATGCTAGCTTTCCTTTGATGTTGTGTCCATTCAAAGATGTGCACTTCACTGAAGTGGCACCCAGTGAATTATCCATCCAGTGAGGTGGTGCTCAGTGAAATTTCATGTAACTAGACAGGTGTCTCTCTGTAAAGTGTCACGTAGACATTTGAGGCAGTGCTCAATGAGATGTTATGGAGCCAGTGAATTGGTGCTCAGTAATTTGCCAGGGAATTGGTCAGGTGGTACTAAGTGATGTGCCATGGAATTAGTGTGGTGCCAGTCAGTGATGTGTCATGGAATTAGTGACGTGGCACTCAGTGATGTGTCATGTAATTAGTGAAGTGGCACTCAGTGATGTGTTATGGAGTTAGTGTGGTGGTCCTCACTGATGTCTCATGGAATTAGTAAGATGGCACTCATTGATGTGTCATGGAATTAGTGAGGTGGCACTTGTGTTATGGAATTAGTGTGGTGGCAGTCAGTGATGTGTCATGTAATTAGTGAGGTGGTGCTCAGCAATGTGTCATGTAATTTTTGAGGCACTACTTAGTGAAGAGTCAAGAAAACAGTGAGGTGTCTTGATAGACCATTGCACATGTACTTGCAGGCAAATTGGGGGAATGCAAATTCACTTACAGCATATCTTTGGGATAATGGAGAAGGTAGACCCACACAGCAGATAGGCAACAGTCCAAAAAAAAAAAAACAGCCACAGATGAAATGTAAAACGGCCAATACTTTTTAATTACCTCTAGCGCCTTGGCAAAACTGCCTTCAAGGAGTAAAATACAGAATGTAAACCAGCATAATTTATAATAAAATACAATGAAATATTTCACACATAAAACAATTAATTAATTAACAAGATACTTCTGGTTACATTCATTATTCAGACCTCCTGGTGTCAAGGTCTTATATTTTAAGATATATATAGCTTCTTTATATAGAAACCAATCTTTAAGGGAAACCAAATCACCTATATTCAACACAATTTGTTGCAAAATACAGAACTTTAATAAAGCAGCATTACTTTGATGATAAAGTTTAAAACGCATAGCCAAAGGGCTTTCATTTCTAATGTCCCTGATATGCTCTTGAAACCTAGTTTTAAAAGACAGCTGGCTTTCCCCTTTATGCAAATTCACCTACATTATGTCTTTTGGGGAACTGAAAAGCTAGACCACCTGGATATACCCCCACAGAGACAGGGGGACATGCAGACTCCACAAAGCAAAAAACAAAAACTCAACCAAGGAACCAAGCACTGTGAGGCAGCTACTCATGTGTCACTGTGCAAATGATTGGTTGCTTTCATGCACATCTTGCCTAGACCACCACAGATAGTCTCTAATTGTGTACAAGGCTTATGTTTTCATGATGAAAGTGAAAGAAATTACAAATTACGGCTAATATGTTACTCTTATATATATTGCAACACCCCTACACATACATAAACACAGTCATCAGCCATAGCAGTAATAGGTTTACAGTGATTTCAGTAAGTACTATACATTGTGTGACGTTGCTCCTGTAACACCAAATCAGTGACTTTTTAACAGTTGTCAAAAATAGAAGGAAAAGTCACCCTTATCCACAGATGGCCTCAGTACCCATCAATTACAACCACTTTATTGACTGTGTACACCTTTGATGATTATGATACAAATTATCATAGTGAAGTAAGCCTAATTATTTCACATGAATATAAAATAGACCTGAAAAATCAGAATAATGGTTGTTTAACTTGGGCAAATAATAGCAAGTTCAGCCATTTGCATCCATAGGCACCTCCACACATAGCAATTATAGCCACTTTGTTGGCCGTATACACCTCAGGTCTCTGATTGTGGTTAAAAATACTACTACTGCTACTACTAGTACTACTACTACTGAAATAATAATGACCAAAGTAAGTATTCCAAGTTTGTTTAACACAAACACACAGAAGACACAGTAAAGTATCGCAACTTACTTCACACAAACACACATTAATCTTGCAAATTCAGAACCAAAAATGGAAGGATCAAAAATTAATAAATGGATAGTTGCTTGACCGAATGGTAGGAGAGAGAGGTGCAAATACTACTGAAGTATGGTTGCAAAAAAAGTGACTTGAACAAATGGTAGTAGACTTATTTGCATCCACAGGTACCCCATACCCAGGAGTCATAGCCACTTTGTTGACCAGCTACACCTCAGATGTCTGATTGCAGTAAAATAATAATAATAATAATAATAGTAATAATAATAATAATAATAATAATAATAATAATAATAATAATTAATAATGACCACAGTAATGTATTTCAAGTTTGCTTCACAAGAACACATAGCAGCCACAGTAAAATGTTCCATCTTTCTTCAAACAAATATATACTGTCCTGCAAAAACAAATTAATGACTATTAAAACTGAAAAAAGACAAAAAGGGACAGTTACTAGTTTCATTCATGGACTTCTCCTCATCCAGCAGTTGTAGTCATTTTGTTGACTGTGTACACCTTGTACATCTAATTTTGACAAAAAAGAATTGTCACAGTAATGAATTTTAACTCTGTTTTCAGAAACAGTACCATAAGCCAGAAAAATCAACAAATGACAGCAGTCAGTCATTTTGGCAAACCAACCCCCATTCAAGAATTATATCTACTTTGTTGTCTGTGTAGATTTCCAATGTCTGACTGTAATAAAATAAAAATAAATAAAAATAAAATATGAGCTGCAGGAACTTATTTTCAACTCCATTTCACAAAAACACAGAGTTATCACTAGTCACAGTAAGGTACTCCATTAGCCCTGCAAGAACATCCACTACCCATATCTATTTCTATTTCTACTCTTTGCTATGAGTGGAAAGCCCAGAGAATGATTGATAGTAATATTAATGGTCACAATAATGTGCTTTCCCCATAGGGCACTGCAGGTACTTGCAGCATTCATAATAGTGCAGCGTGCTGCACAAAAACATACATAGAACATTTATTTTTTATTTTTTTTCTACCCCCATCAGAAATTATAATTATCTCTGTGTGTAGGTAGTGTATGTTTGTTGACATTCCTGAGCACAATGCCAGGCATTCTCAGAGTTTACCCATTTTTAAACTCATGCACAAACGAAAAACAGTTGAAGCACAATATCCACAGATAGACGAACCAGAACTCAATAAGAGATTACTTCTAAAATAACAAGCGTTTAATTAATCCAAGTACAATGTTAGCGCTTTCGGCTAAATCAAGTATTTAGCCTTCTTCAGACAAACAGCGGAATCAAAAGTTACATTGCTTGAAATACATTGTTACAACCAATTAAAATAAAGTGCATTTACAATTGTGTGTTGCTATAGTTACATTGAAGCAAAATGAAACTTTACGTGTATTTGATCTCAAATGCAGTTAAAGTGCTATGACTAGCGATACGCTATATATTTAAAAACATCCCTTATTACAAAATGATACCTTACACAATTTAGACTCAAATATAAATAAAATATTATAATAAACAGTCCAATGAATATTATAAAAACCTTTCGTTCTACAAATATCCTTGTTAGTACATTAACCATATGTCGAATACCAGATACATTTAGTTCTTACCAAATCAGTCTTTCTTACAGTTTACTTTATAGACTTGTAAGAAATGTAATAAGGTTCAACATAAAGAGAAAGAATTAATAAAAATAAATAAAAACTATGTAGAAGACCTAGCTCTCCAAAATACTATAACATGCATGCTATATATTGATTTACTACACAACTGCTAGTTGACTTACCCTACCTTGCGAATGAGAAATGTGAAGTACAAGTGTAACTTTTGTACAATCAGAAACAAGATGTTGACTTGTTTGCTACGCTAAATGAAAAAATGCTTGAAAATTGTTATCTATTATAAGTTAACCATTTCAACACACATTTGATCGATAAATTATCATTGATCCCTGGTAACAAATGTGCTCTTGTTCTAATTTGCCACATTAGCTCATCCATCTCCAGCCTTATTTGCCAAGGACCTCCCCTTATGTCTGGCATTCTTTGTTGAACTATAACAAAGCTGAAAGAATGTGCTGTGTTGTTCTTAATGTGTCTAAATAGAGCATTATTTTCATCTTTTCTATTGATTGCATATATATGCTCATATATTCTGGTCTTAATTCTACGCTCAGTCTTACCAATGTAAAAAGCTTTACATTGGTTACACAGAGCGACATATACCACAGATTTGGTTTCACAATTATAATGGTTATCAATTTTATATGTCTTATCCATGATAGTAAATTCTGAGCCTATTTTGAGAAATTTACATTGTGCAGCACCACTTATACATCCCTTTAGGGCGTTGAGAAGTAGATTTTCTTGGTGCTCGCTCCAAAATGGCTTTTAAATTTAAGCCTCCGAGCTTAAATTTAAAAGCCATTTTGGAGCGAGCACCAAGAAAATCTACTTCAACGCCTAAAGGATGTATAAGTGGTGCTTGTGCACAATGTAAATTTCAAAATAGGCTCAGAATTTACTATCATGGATAAGACATAAAATTGATAACCATTATAATTGAAACCAAATCTGGTATATGTCGCTGTGTAACCAATGTAAAGCTTTTTACATTGGTAAGACTGAGCGTAGAATTAAGACCAGAATATATGAGCATATATATGCAATCAATAGAAAAGATGAAAATAATGCTCTGTTTAGACACATTAAGGACAACACAGCACATTCTTTCAGCTTTGTTATAGTTCAACAAAGAATGCCAGACATAAGGGGAGGTCCTTGGCAAATAAGGCTGGAGATGGATGAGCTAATGTGGCAAATTAGAACAAGAGCACATTTGTTACCAGGGATCAATGATAATTTATCGATCAAATGTGTGTTGAAATGGTTAACTTATAATAGATAACAATTTTCAAGCATTTTTTCATTTAGCGTAGCAAACAAGTCAACATCTTGTTTCTGATTGTACAAAAGTTACACTTGTACTTCACATTTCATTCAAAGGTAGGTAAGTCAACTAGCAGTTGTGTAGTAAATCAATATATAGCATGCATGTTATAGTATTTCGGAGAGCTGGGTCTTCTACATAGTTTTTATTTATTTTATTAATTCTTTCTCTTTATGTTGAACCTTATTACATTTCTTACAAGTCTATAAAGTAAACTGTAAGAAAGACTGATTTGGTAAGAACTAAATGTATCTGGTATTCATATGGTTAATGTACTAACAGGGATATTTGTAGAACGAAAGGTTTTTATAATATTCATTGGACTGTTTATTATAATATTTTATTTATATTTGAGTCTAAATTGTGTAAGGTATCATTTTGTAATAAGGGATGTTTTTAAATATATGGCGTATCGCTAGTCATAGCACTTTAACTCCATTTGAGATCAAATACGAAAGTTTCATTTTGCTTCAATGTAACTATAGCAACACACAATTGTAAATGCACTTTATTTTAATTGGTTGTAACAATGTATTTCAAGCAATGTAACTTTTGATTCCGCTGTTTGTCTGAAGAAGGCTAAATACTTGATTTAGCCGAAAGCGCTAACATTGTACTTGGATTAATTAAACGCTTGTTATTTTAGAAGTAATCTCTTATTGAGTTCTGGTTCGTCTATCTGTGGACATTTTTAAACTCATTCCAGAAAATATACTTCTGTCACACTGCAACCAAATTAATGATAGGTAAGCTAGTGTGACTGGTAATGTTAATGGTTGCTATGACTGAACATCACAGCATATTAATGTGAAGGTTCCTGCTGTGGTTCAGGGTACTGTTGAATCAGATAAACTAAATAAACCCTACGTGCAATGTGTATGTTTAGTGACTGTAGCTGTCACAGACACAGAAGCTACATTCCCTAACTAAACAAACTACACTTTTGAGAGATACTTCTCAGAGAAATCTTTAATCAACAGATGCAATCTTAGCACTGGGAGCAGCTGTGAACCAATGTGTATCCTCACAAGGCCTAATTCACTCATAGGTTCATAGGTTCAGAGGTTCATACTAGGCTATCTGCCTAGGGCATTTATAAGCCTAGCCAGAATGTGTTTGGCTTTCGCTACCCATTTTAAATTTATTTTGCTATGCCCTTTTTCGAGGTTAGTATACTGTGCCTCTGTCTAACAGTGACACAGAAGTGATACCCGGGGTAAACCTACAATCTCCCATCCACTCATCAAGATTCCTCTTGAAGAGAGTCAATGAGGGACTCTGCCTAACCTGGACTGGGATTTTATTCCAGAGTGAAGGGAGCCTCTGGGTTATGAATCTGTCCCTCCAGCATGTCCTATTTATTTCAGTGCTGAGGTTCAAGTCTCTCGAGCGTAGCTCGATGGGATTTAGATTTTCTGAGGTGCAGCATGTCCATTAATTCCGGGTTGGACATGGCTTTATACGTCAGGCACAGATCGCCTCTGAACAGGCGGTATGCCACTGAGTAGAGCTGGAGTTTCTTTAACCGGGCAGCATATGGCATCTGTTTGAGCCCTTTGATCCTCTTGGTGAGGTACTTTTGGGGTCTTTCCAGTTGCTGCAGGTGTCTGGTAAGGTACATTCCAAAAGGGGCATTGTACTCAATTATGGGCCTGATGAGGGATGAGTAAAGAGGCATGATGACCTCCCCTGATCTAGATGTGAATCCCTTCATGATTAAGTGGGCTGTATAAAATGTTTTTCTAACCACTTTGGCCACGTGGTTGTCAAATGAGAGATTGCTATCAACCTGGGTCCCCAGGTCCCTAATTACTTCTTCTGTACTTAATGGATTACCACCTATGTGGTAATTTGTGAGCACTTTGTTTTTGCCAAAGTGGATGACTATACACTTTTTGGCATTTAGCTTGAGGCCATGGCTCTGGCACCAGTTGTCTGTTTCTATGAGGCCCTTTTGGAGGATGCTTGTGTTGGCTGGAGAGTCAATTATGGCGCCCAGTTTGCAGTCATCTGCGAACTTGGTCAGCCACAGTCCTTCCATGTTGGCCTGTACCTCCGAGAAATATATACCGAACAAGAGAGGTCTCAGGACTGAGCCTTGTGGGACACCACTTGTAACTGGTTTGGAGTCTGACATAGCTCCAGCAATTCTAACCATGTGGGTTCTGTCCTTGAGCCAGTTTGCAATCCATCTAGTGACATAGGGGTTTATATTTAAGCTGGTGAGCTTATCTATAATGCCCGAGTGGGGTATTGTATCAAAGGCTTTTGCGAGGTCCAGGTAGGCTGTGTGGACCACCTTCCCCCTCTTCAATGGCCTTGGTGACTGTTTCAAAGAAATCAACCAGGTTTAAGAGGCAGGATCTGCCCTTAACAAAGCCGAACTGGGTAGGATCCAGTGTCTGTAGGTCCCCAATATCTCTATTTATGAAGTCCATGATGATCCTTTCCATAGCTTTGCAGACCAAGCTAGTCAGGCTTATGGGGCGATAGTTTCCAGGATCCATTGAGGCACCACCTTTATGGAGAGGGACCACTGTTGCTGTACGCCACTCTTTGGGCACATATCCTGTAGTAAGGCTGAGATTGAACAGTAGTTTTATGTTTGGGTTCAGCTCTTCTTGGAGTTCATGTAGGACGCAGCCCAGGACACCATCTGGTCCCATTGATGCTGTGTTATTTGCTTTGGAGAGGGCGGCTCTTACCTGAGCATCTGAGATGTCAGGGGGGCAGCACTCTGCTGGGATAGATATTTGCCCTTTTGGTGGGGAGGGGGGGGGAGAAGTTTGCACTGAACCTGTCAGCTAGGATGTTGGCAATGTCTGTGGGTTTGGTGTATTTTTTGTCATTTTGGACTAATTCTGAGCATATCTGGGAATTACCACCCAGGTTCCTAACATAACTAAAGAAAGCCTTGTGATTATCCTTTGTGTCCTGTGCAATTTTTCTCTCGAAGCTGGCCTTAGAAAATTTTATGAGTGCCCATAGTTTTTTGCTAATACTGATCAGTGATGCCTTCCCTTTTTGGGATTTTGCTCTATCATTTAGTAGCTTCCTCCTTCTATTGTATAGTTTGTTTATGGCTGGGGTCTACCAGACAGGGCGTCTGCCTTTGCAGGATTGGGTCTTGGTTTTATTTGGGATCGCATGATCCATGCATTCCTGAAGGTGTTCATAGAATGTGTTTATAAAGGATTCTGCGGTCTGGGCTGTATTTTCCACAGGCCCGGGGGCTTTGAAGGATTCCACCTCGGTTTTGAGGAGTGTGAAATTTGCTTTAGAGAAGTTTTTCACTGTGGTTTTCTGGGCAGGGGGTGGGGTCGGGATGTGAATATCCAGTGAGATTAGTTTATGGTCTGATCTTACCAGTGAGGGATACACTTCTGGTCTGGAGCATAGAGTCCCCATGTTGGTGATGATCAGGCCCAGTATGTTTTCCCCTCTTGTGGGAGTGGTAACAAGTTGTTCCATAGCATTTGAGTTTATAAATTCTAGGAACCTTTGGGCTAGGGTGTTGGAGCTAGAGTAATGCTCCCAGTCTATGTTTGGGTAGTTGAAGTCGCCCAATATAATGGTGTTTGGAGAGACCTTCATATTTTCCAGTGTTCTCAGGAAGGTCGAGTGGGGTTCCTGGGTTTGGGAGGGTGGTCTGTAGCAGGCTATAAACTGGAAGGCAGTTTTACCCACTGTTAGTTGCACATGGATAGTCTCTGATGCTTCGTGCTTTGCCACCAACCTGGAGGTGTGGGTATCTTTGATGAATATCGATACTCCCCCTCCTTTTGTGGTTCGATCCAAGTTTTGGGGCCAAAAAGCATGGTATGAGGTATAACCTGGTAGTGCTGGGGTGCTCTCGGGAGCCCTGAACCAGGTTTCTGTTACTGCACAGATATCGATGTTCTCCATGCTAAGGAGAGTTTCGAGTGCATGCATCTTGAGGTTTAGATTTCTGGCGTTGAGTAGCATTACTCTTAGTTTCTTATCCCTTGTGATACCTATGGAGGTGGGTTTGCCTTTTGAGCCTTGCCTAAAAAAGGCACTATGGGGGTAGCAAGAGCCTTTGCCAATATCCAAAAGCCCAGGGGTGACAGGTGCAAGCCGTCCCTAGTGAAGCATCGTGGCTTGTCGAGCATATCATCCCAAGCTGACAGGCATAGGATCCCCTTTGAATGACACCAGTACTTAAGCCAATTGTTGAAATTGATCATCTTGTCTTCATATTGTGGCATCATTCTTGGTGAGGGTAAGATGCTACTCAAGGTCAGGGTCATACCGGCCTGGGCTACATGCTCAGAGAGCTCCTCTATGTCTCTTTTCATGTAGTCCAGGGAGGTACGTCTCAGGTCATTCACACCAGCATGGACAATGACTGCATCATATTTGTACTTGCCTTGGAGTGACCTGAGTGCTTGTGTTATGTGGCGGATCCTAGTGCCTGACAGGCTGCTCACCATGACCCTCTCCTTGTTCAGCCTGGTGAGCGGGACGTCAGTGTGCCTGATGATAGAGTCACCTATTACAAGTGTATCAGGTGTGTTGTTTAGTCTTAAGGGCTGTGACTGTTTGGCACACTGGCTTTGTGAGATATGTGTTGCACGTGTTTTGTTTTGGGGTAGCGGTTGCTTGGGTGTCTGCTTTGGAGGTCTCTGCTGCTTAGGCAGATCTTTATTTAGAGCCTCTGAGTATGTTTTTGTGTGATTATGTGTTTGGTTTGCTGTCATGGTAGGTCTATGTGAGACTGGAATTGTAGTGAGTGTGGTTTCCTTCTCCTCCTGACTGGTTATGCCAGTACTGAGTTGAGAGAGCTTAGCCTCCAGTTTGGCTATATGGTTGCATCTCTCACATGTGTTGGAATTTGTTGGGAGGAGGAGGAGAGGGTTGTCTGTGTACATGAGGCAGTTGTAACATTGCCTCAAGATTCCCAGATTCACCAGCTGGACCGGAGAGGAGATTGACAACTGACCTTTGGACATGCTAGAATAATATTGGGAATTCCTTTATACTTGAAAACAAGGGCCAGTGGGGAGTGAGGGTGTAGTGCTTTTAATTTTTAGTGCTGACTTATATAATTGCTTTAGTGAGCAAGTGCCAGGTAATTTAAGTGCAATGTGTTACAGGTAACTTAAATGCAAAAACTACAAACAGTAACTTTCTTTCAAGTGAAACAAGGAAATAAGTACAGTAAGCAATGCAGATATCACTAGTGATCCACAGAAGCACTGAGAAGCCGCGTATTAGGTTGAATTAGCGTTCCAGGGAAATAACAAGCAAACAAACAACAAGCATATAAACAAAGCTAGATTCAGCAGGCCTGGATCTAGTCTATGCTACAGCAAACAAGGTGTACCAATTTCAGTAAGATACAGTTCAAATAATCAGGCACTATAAACCTTTAACCAGAAATTCCCAGCTCAGAAGGGCAGAGTCCATCCTCTTCTCCCACAAGAGTGCAGACCATGAACCTTCTTAATGTAGAATAACTGGCCTGAAGCCCAAGTGCTTAAACCAGAACTAATACACTTTAAGAATAACAGACACTGGGCTCTCAATCAGCAGTTCCCAACTTAGAAGGATGAAAGCTACCTGTCCTGCCACCACAGTGCATGCCACAAACCTTCCTAATGTAAAACAACTGGTCTGAAGCCCAAGTGCTTAATCCAAAATACTTAGAATGATAGCTACACTTTAATCAAGTTACTACCAAGCAGTAATAAATACAATTGAATAATTTAGAGAATGCCTGGATTAGTGTCAAGTTACACAAACAAAGCTAGATCCAGCAGGCCCAAATCCAGTCCAGCCTCTCCTCCCACAAGAGTGCAGACCACGAACCCTCTTAATGTAAAATAACTGGCCTGAAAGCCCAAGTGCTTAAACCAGAATTAATACACTTTTAGAATAACAAACACTGAGCCCTCAATCAGCAGTTCCCAACCTAGAAGGATGTAAGCTACCTGTTCTGCCACTACAGTGCAGACCACAAACCCTCTCAGTGCAAAACAACTGGTCCGAAGCCCAAGTGTTTAAACCAAAAGGCTTAGAATGAGTTACACCAAGCAGTAATAAATACAATTGAGTACTTTTAAGATGGTGCAAAAGTAAAATAAAGTAAGTAGAAACACAAGTACAGTAAAAGCAGATGAAATTTTTTTTTCTGAACAATTGCTGAGATCAAAGAAACAGATTAGAGTGCTGAAACTAGAAAACTGGCTAGTTATAAGAAAAAAAAAACTAAGCTAGAAGGCTTCCCTCCAACACAGAAGGGCTTGGGGGCTCAGAAGCCTACAAATAGTCTATACCACTTAACAGGAAAGGCAGGAAACAAGCTTAAATTTTTTTTCTGTTTCCCAGATGCTCTCTTTGTACACAGTAGGAGTGCCTGAAATCAGAATATGATCTCACTGCACTCAGTTGAGTGAGCAAATGAGATGGGCCCAGAAGGAGTATCCAAACACAAATTTACAAGAGGGGTGGGCAGTTTCAAGGCCACTAAGATTAAAACCAAAGCAAAAACAGGGAGGGTGGGTGGGACTAACTGAAGAGCAGAGCCAAAACTTCCAGTTCAGTTAATATTCCTGCAACACAGTTAAAATCAATTTAAATACTGTATTTTTTGAAAAACAACAGTGCAGATAAAGTACTTAAATTCTGTTATACGTCCAGTTGAATACAGCTAGTTCTTAGCCGGCCAAAGCTGAGGTTTTTAAGCAGAAAATATTTCACACTATACCACTTAAATAGGCAAGGACAGGAAATCAAAGAATGTGGCTACCCCTACACCTGTAATTACTAGCAAATAACAAAATTCAGCAAACACTGACTAACTTCCAGTTCAGTTAATATTCCTGCAACACAGTTAAAATCAATTTAAATACTGTATTTTTTGAAAAAAAAAGTGCAGATAAAGGTACTTAAATTCTCTTATACGTCCAGTTGAATACAGCTAGTTCTTAGCTGGCCAAAGCTGAGGTTTTTAAGCAGAACATTTTTCACACTGTACCACTTAAATAGGCAAGGACAGGAAATCAAAGAATGCGGCTACCCCCACACCTGTAATTACTAGCAAATAACAAAATTCAGCAAACACTGACTAACTTCTAGTTCAGTTAATATTCCTGCAACACAGTTAAAATCAATTTAAATACTGTATTTTTAGAAAAAAAAGTGCAGATAAAGGTACTTAAATTCTCTTAAATGTCCAGTTGAATACATCTAGTTCTTAGCCGCCAAAGCTGAGGTTTCTAAGCAGAAAATATTTCACACTGTACCACTTAAATAGGCAAGGACAGAAAATCAAAGAATGTGGCTACCCCCACACCTGTAATTACTAGCAAATAACAAAATTCAGCAAACACTGACTAACTTCCAGTTCAGTTAATATTCCTGCAACACAGTTAAAATCAATTTAAATACTGTATTTTTTGAAAAAAAAAGTGCAGATAAAGGCACTTAAATTCTCTTATACGTCCAGTTGAATACAGCTAGTTCTTAGCTGGCCAAAGCTGAGTTTTTTAAGCAGAACATTTTTCACACTGTACCACTTAAATAGGCAAGGACAGGAAATCAAAGAATGTGGCTACCCCCACACCTGTAATTACTAGCAAATAACAAAATTCAGCAAACACTGACTAACTTCTAGTTCAGTTAATATTCCTGCAACACAGTTAAAATCAATTTAAATACTGTATTTTTTGAAAAAAAAAGTGCAGATAAAGGTACTTAAATTCTCTTATACGTCCAGTTGAATACAGCTAGTTCTTAGCTGGCCAAAGCTGAGGTTTTTAAGCAGAAAATATTTCACACTATACCACTTAAATAGGCAAGGACAGGAAATCAAAGAATGTGGCTACCCTACACCTGTAATTACTAGCAAATAACAAAATCCAGCAAACACTGACTAACTTCCAGTTCAGTTAATGTTCCTGCAACACAGTTAAAATCAATTTAAATACTGTATTTTCTGAAAACAAAAGTGCAGATAAAGGTACTTAAATTCTCTTATACTTCCAGTTGAATACAGCTAGTTCTTAGCCGGCCAAAGCTGAGGTTTTTAAGCAGAAAATATTTCACACTGTACCACTTAAATAGGCAAGGGCAGGAAATCAAAGAATGTGGCTACCCCCACACCTGTAATTACTAGCAAATAACAAAATTCAGCAAACACTGACTAACTTCCAGTTCAGTTAATATTCCTGCAACACAGTTAAAATCAATTTAAATACTGTATTTTTGGGAAAAAAGTGCAGATAAAGGTACTTAAATTCTCTTATATGTCCAGTTGAATACAGCTAGTTCTTAGTCGGCCAAAGCTGAGGTTTTTAAGCAGAAAATATGTCACACTGTACCACAAATAGTCAAGGACAGGAAATCAAAGAATGTGGCTACCCCCACACCTGTAATTACTAGCAAATAACAAAATTCAGCAAACACTGACTAACTTCCAGTTCAGTTAATATTCCTGCAACACAGTTAAAATCAATTTAAATACTGTATTTTTTGAAAAAAAGTGCAGATAAAGGTACTTAAATTCTCTTATACGTCCAGTTGAATACAGCTAGTTCTTAGCCGGCCAAAGCTGAGGTTTTTAAGCAGAAAATATTTCACACTGTACCACTTAAATAGGCAAGGACAGGAAATCAAAGAATGTGGCTACCCCACACCTGTAATTACTAGCAAATAACAAAATTCAGCAAACACTGACTAACTTCCAGTTCAGTTAATATTCCTGCAACACAGTTAAAATCAATTTAAATACTGTATTTTTTAAAAAAAAGTGCAGATAAAGGTACTTAAATTCTCTTATACGTCCAGTTGAATACAGCTAGTTCTTAGCCGGCCAAAGCTGAGGTTTTAAGCAGAAAATATTTCACACTGTACCACTTAAATAGGCAAGGACAGGAAATCAAAGAATGTGGCTACCCCCACACCTGTAATTACTAGCAAATAACAAAATTCAGCAAACACTGACTAACTTCCAGTTCAGTTAATATTCCTGCAACACAGTTAAAATCAATTTAAATACTGTATTTTTTGAAAAAAAAAAGTGCAGATAAAGGTACTTAAATTCTCTCATATGTCCAGTTGAATACAGCTAGTTTTAAGCCGGCCAAAGCTGAGGTTTTTAAGCAGAAAATATTTCACACTGTACCACATAAATAGGCAAGGACAGGAAATCAAAGAATGTGGCTACCCCCACACCTGTAATTACTAGCAAATAACAAAATTCAGCAAACACTGACTAACTTCCAGTTCAGTTAAAGTTGTTAGCCTAGCATTACAATTTCAGCATCTTTATAGTGCAGATGTCGTCAGATTCACAGGGTCCTTATGACATTACAAGCAAATTTAACAAGTTCAGTTTATTAACTGCAGGAATATGTGGAGGATCTGAGAGTGTGTGTGTGTGTGCGTGTGGGGGGTGGGGGGGGGGGGGAGTGAGTGGCTTATTTCACCTTACTGATGCGGGGGGTGGGGAGTGGTAGTCTGGTCTGCTGCAAAAACCATATCCCTCAGTACAGTAGAATGACATGCAATGGCGAAACTGGGGACATACACTTGTCTTCTTCTTCCAAGCTGTGCTCACAGTAATGGTCTGAAGGATGTCGCGTCCTGTGGTGATCATGTACAGAACTGTTCACATCCTGACAGTAGAAGAGGACACTGCATGGCCCTAGCATTTGTGAGTGCAGTTGTCATGGAGTGTGGAGTTAGGCCAGATCATAAATTTAGTGATGGCTGCCTATATGAAGGTTTTTAAAGGAAGGGACTGCAAGAGGGCTGATGGTTGTCAGTCAGTGGGGAATAAACAAAAGAAGAACAGAGCTGAAAAATGTCACTTTCAAAGGCAAGTAATAGCAGTTTTAGGTCCTATGGTATAGAAACAAAACAAATTTAGGATTTATATATAATGTATTTGCTCCCTGTGAATCTGAGGACATCTGCACTATAAAGATGATGAAATTGTAATGCTAGGCTAACAACTTGAAAGTTAAAATGTGGGCTTTGTCTTCATTATGTTTCCATCTTCAGCTCTTTGCACACGTACTGTTACTGTGGAATGTGGCTCTTTAGAGAGGGTGCACCAACTTTGACTGGGAAATTCCAAAGCAACGTGTTTTAAATGGTTCTTAGACACATACACTGCTCCCCAGCCAGCAATATTAATGATAATTTAATGGTGAATATGAAATTGCCATTGCTTTCTCCCCCACACCCCTGCTAATTATATATACCAATCTCTGAGATCACTATACAGTGGAGAAAGACAATTCCCCAATCCCCATACTGTACTGAAATCTCAGACAGAAAAAATGCTATGCGTGATCAGTTGATTTTCTATCAGCTATACTGTTTTTTTTTTCTGCTCAACAACTTGAACTGTAAGCACTTTCTGTGTATACTTCTGAAGTCTGGTTGTGAAAAAAGTGATGGACATAATACTGCCCACCGGGCTGACTAGTGAAATTAATGATCATTTGTCAGTGCTGAGGAAACAGACCTGTGCTTTCATCCACAGCCTCCCTTCCCCATTAAAAAAGCCTTCTTCTGCGTACCTTCTCTGATGTTAGATGACAATGTCAGTGAAAGAAACAGTGGCAAAAGTACAGATATTTCAGTTTGTTGTTCTCAAGCACATATGTATTACACCACCACCAACAAGCTGTAGTGGTGATTTTCAACATTATTTAATGAATTAACATGAACCATGCAAACTTAATTTTAAAAATTACTTAAGATACTGTTTCTTAAGCAAACTTTAAAATGAAATCTGTGTGGTCTGTGTTGCTTCAATAAATATCAAACAAAATTAGTAAGCCTGTAGTGGCAAAAAGGAAAAAAAATGTGAAAAAAACATTATAATGCATGCAGTACTGGAACAAAAGGAATGCCCAGAACAAAACTAGAGCAATGTACATTCCCCACAGGAATCAAAACAACCTTGGAACTGTTAATAAAAGAGTAAGAATTTGGCTCATAACTGAATTAGGGGTGTGAATAAAACAGTGATACCAGCTTATGGGTGGGACTATCAGATGAAAGCAGAACACAGGACTTGGAACACAGGACAGGATTTAAGGAAAATAGTTAAATAATAAAGCAATACAGTAAACTGTCAGTTAACTCGAACTCAAGCAACCGGCAAAAAAACTATTGAAGAAATACAGTACTATTTTCATGTATTGCACTTTCTGTCCCCCCCCCCCCCCGCAGAAACATACCTTACATTTTTAGAGTTTTAGAATTTTGAAAAGGAAGATAGGAATAAATTCTCTCTCTTCCCATCCTGAGAACAAGTCAAACCAAACCAATATTATAGGATACAGTATTAGTCTGGCCTATTTTTAATAATAACTCTCAAGCAACCAGAAACTACAGATGTTATGTAGTCCAGTCTTGCCTTCATTCTTATATGTGGGCTCGGAGCAGAACCTCAGCTCCGATTTGGCCATACTCTAGCTCGAAGTCTTCAATTGGCTCGTGGCTAAGAGGTATCCCATCATGCAACAGGTCTATTCCCCAGATCTCGTTTGCCGCTCGTTATGCTCAGACATGGTCTCGCTTTTGGCCGTGGCTAAGTATACTGTTTATAAAATTTTTATAAACTTTGACTTGTTGTTGCTTAAAAAAAGCTATATTCATAGCTATGTGTGTGTGTTAGTGGTGTTATACTGCCTTTGTTTTGTTTCTCTTGCTGTTTTTGTGGCCTTGTCATTGGCTGTTTTGGTATCCTGTTCATTTTCTTTCCCCCCATGGGCTAGGCCCATTTCAGTTAGAGAACCTAGTCCTCCCCATTGTTTCTGTGTGGTCTTTGGTTTTGTGCTCCATTCTGTTAGCATTTAGTGTTGTCGTGTCTGACTAGTGGTGCTATCCTGTCTTTGTTTCCCCAGGCTAGGCCCGTTTAAGTTAGAGTACCTAGTCCTCCCTGTAGTCTTTTTCCTGCCAGTTACTAGGCCATTTTTAGTTAGAGGCTCTGTTTCTCATGCGGGATTTAGTTGGGTCTAGTGTGTGTACATATTGCTTTGTACCTGTGTGTGTTCTCCTTTTCAGCATGTCCAAGGATTCTAAGGAACACAGGCCTTCGGGCTTTAAAAAGTGTGTTGAATGCAACAATAAAATGTCTTTGACTGATGGGCACTCTGTGTATGTGTACTGCTTGGGGGCTATTCACCTCCAAGAGTCCTGCTTGTTTTTTCTTCCTTCAGTCCCTGTGTACTACAGGAGAGGAAGAACAAGCTCATTTTGAAATGACTGCTTAAACACTTCTTCGAGGAAGACTTGGCTAAGTCTTCCAGTGCCTTATCCTCTCAAGCTAAAAAGGACAAAAAGACTTCTAAGAAGTGCTCTCCGGCTCCGTCTGTTTCTTCGGAGCCACCAGAGAAAATTGCTAGAACAGCTTCTCCTTCTTTGGTTCCATTGCCCTTGGTGCCGACAGAAGGTAGTGTCTTGACTAAGTCCATATCGGCTCCCAGCCTTTCAGAGCCAGTCATGGATATTTTGGTTCAGAGCCGGTCTCCAGTTATTAGACCGGTTTCTCCTTCACGCAAGAACTCTTCTGTAGGGAAATCCAGATCTCCAACAATATCCTCCAGGTCCTCCAGGACCCTATCCAATGAGGACGTTGATAGAGTGGTGGAGAAACTGCTTCAGTCATCGGTGTTGGCCAAATTGATTTCGGCTCTGACCCAGTCGGCTCCAGAGCCTATGGCCTCTTCATCCTTTGTTGTTCCTCCTCTGAGCTTTTCTCGGCCTTCAGAGCCAGAGTTGTCGGTTCTGTCGGGTGCCATTTGGTTGGTTCCAGTAGCCTTGCCTGGCCTCTCAGTTGCGATTTCCACTCGAGGGTCGAGGGTCCACAGTTATCTGGTCAGACCTGAGGGGGAGGGCTCAGATCGATCTTCCTCGGTTCTGAGCCTTCATCTTGGTGCTTTGGCTCGAGTGAGCTTGGACCCGACATCTGCTTCGGACCTTATCTACTTGGCTCAGAGGGCTACTACTGTATCATTGACAGTTAGTCGGCCTTCAGAGCCAGGGGGATCAGCCTTCGAGGTTATGAAGAGCGTGCTGGCTAGGTCATCAGCTGCATCCTACGGCACTGATACTCTGCCCCCTCTGGCACCGGTGTCAGTTTCAGATCACCCTCTATCTATGGGCAGCGGAGACCCTAAGGCTCAGGATACCTCCATGAGTGGTCCCCAACTTTCTGACATCTCCCCAGAGTTTTTGCCTGAGGAGCCAGCCAGAAAGAGATTGTGTAAGAGGAAACACCTCGACTCCCCGGATGAGTCTCTCACGTCAGACACTGACCTCGAGGAGTCAGAGGGGTCCCCCAAGTCATCTTCTGAAGATATCTCTTTTTCAGATTTCCTGGAGATCTTGAAGCAGAGAGGTGGCTGGCCCTCCAAATTACCTTCTGATGAGGAGTTTGTGTTCCTGAAGGCTTTCGGTTCTCAACCATCTGCCTCTTGGGTTTCTCCCCCTTTGGATGAGCTACTAGATCTTGTCTGTCGAAAGGTGTGCGAAACTCCTGACACTGTGGAACCAGTCCCTAGGAGACCCAATAAGTTTTTGTCTGCCCCCACTGATAAGGAATATCTGACAAAAAGTGTTCCAGTAGATGCCATGGTGGTGGCAGCAGCCACCAAGAAGGAACTTATTGAAACTTCATCTACCGTCCATCCACCTAACAAGGAGTTGGGACTTATGGGAAGCATGTGTTTACCTCAGCGGCCTTTACACTGTGGTCGCTGAACTACTTGACACATTTTACAAGGCTCCAGAGAGACCTCCTAAAAGAGCTAGGAGATTCTCTACAGGGTAACATTTCTGATGCCGTGGCTCAGAAGGTCAGTGCACAGATGTCTACCCTAAATTCCCTTACCAACTCCTCCATGAGGCTGATCTCATACGCAGCCGACGGGGCGAGTAGGGCAGCGGGTTCCAGAGTCTCTCTTAAGAGACACTCCTGGATGCGCCTGTGCAATTTCGAGGAGGCCTTCAAGTCTACGTTCACCAACACCCCCTTTGATGGTTCATCGTTGTCCAGAACCAAGGTGAAGGACACTCTCACTAGGTGCGAGCAGGAAGGAAAAATCCTGTCTGCCCTGGGAGTCCATTTTTCCATGCTTTCTAGACCTTATCCCAAGGGCCAGAAGGGTGGGAAAATGTGGTTCACAAAGTCGCAGATATTTTTTTCAGGGTGCACAAAGTGATTCCCCCTCTGGAGGCAGGGGAGGGGTGAAAATTCAGGTAGATGCTGCCCTAGAGGCAGAGGAGGCCCGCATAACCAGGGGGACCGTGATTCCTTTTGTGGTTCTCCCTACAAGCACTCCCGAAGGGAGGCCTGACTGTGCATCTCTGGAGTCAGTCGGGGGTCAGATTTCTTTATTCTCAGAAGCCTGGCAAGACGTCACACAAGACGAGTGGGTATTAAAGATAATTTCCAGAGGTTATCATATTCCCTTCTCTTCTCCTCCCCCACCAACCAAGAGAATCCCATTCTGCAATTTTAGAAATAAAAAAGTTGCTTTCAAAAGGAGCCAACCAGCCTGTCCCCGCAGACCAAGTAGGATTAGGGACTTACTCCAGATTCTTTTTGGTTCCGAAAAGAACAGGGGACCTGAGACCCATTTTGAATCTCAGCCGATTGAACCTTCATGTACAAAAGTCCAAGTTCCGCATGGTCACCTTACAGTCAATACTCCCTCTGTTAGGGAAAGATGTGTGGATGTGCTCCATCGACCTCAAAGATGCTTACTACCATATCAAGATAGGGCATCGAGAAGTCATCTACGCTTCTGGCTGGGAGCCAGTCATTTTCAGTTTCATGCTCTGCCCTTTGATCTCATCACAGCCCCCAGGGTGTTCACCAAATGCATGGCTGTGGTAATGGCTCACTTGAGACGTCAGAGATTCCAAGTGTTTCCGTACCTCGACGACTAGCTCCTTTCTGCCACCACCAGGCATCTACTGTTACAGACCAGGGATGCCACCATTACACTATGCCAAAGGTTAGGAGTTACTCTAAACTGGAAAAAAATCTGCCTTGTTGACCTTGCAGCATGTCACTTTTATCGGCGCCAAACTAGATACGGTGCTGATGAGGGCCTTCTTACCAGAAGAGAGAATTCAACTCTACAACAGCAGGTCTATGCCTTACTACCATTGAGGAAGGTCAAGGCAAAAGTGGTCCTCAAGTTATTAGGGACCATGTCTGCCATGATCATGCTAGTTCCCCTTGCCAGACTACATATGAGGGTTCTTCAGTGGCTGCTTTTTGCCAGTGGTCACTACAGCATCTTCCACTCTCCCATTCTATTCTGATTACAGACATGTGCAAGCAGGATCTATGCTGCTGGTGGCTTCAGGCCAGCAATCTCAACGTGGGCAAGCCTTTTGTCCCATATTCTCCAGTTGCCACAGTGACCACGGACGCCTCCCAGATCGGGTGGGGGGAGGCATTATCTCGGCAGGACTGTCCAAGGCACGTGGCAGGATCACGAGACCCATTTGAATATCAATCTCTTGGAGATGAGAGCAGTGCTATTAGCATTGCAAGCACTTCAGAGCTTTTTCCCTCTAGGGACAATTGCAATCCACTTAGACAACACGTCAGTGGTATGGTATCTGAACAAACAGGGAGGAACCAAATAATACCCCCTTTGCAGAGAGGCACTTCGAGGTTTGGCAGTGGGTGGTGTCTTCCAAATGCTTTCTAGTTGCAATGCATATACCGGGGAAGTCCAACGTGATTGCCGACAGGCTGAGCAGAGTTATCCTAATGCCTCATGAGTGGTTCCTGAACAATTATGTTGCAGAGAAGATATTGCACAGATGGGGTCAGCCTTGCTGTGATCTGTTTGCCAGCTCCCTCAATTCCAAATGCAGCAGCTACTTCACCCTTATCCCCCGGAGGGGGAGACACCCAGGGATGCTCTGGTTCACGATTGGTCCTCTGGTTTTCTCTACGCCTTTTCACCATTACCTCTGATATCAAAGGTCATTCAGAAAGCAGTCTTTGGGAAGCAAAATGATCCTCATTGCCCCACACTGGCCTCGTCAGATTTGGTTTCCCTTCCTTCAACTCTGTCTAATGGACAAGCCCTGGATTCTGGACCCAGCTCCAGATCTGCTGACTCATATGTCAGGACAGTTACATCTCTCCATCCAGACCCTCAAGTTGACAGCTTGGCTGCTTCAGTTCCATCCTTAGTTAGGCTTCATGATTTTTCCCCGGAAGTGGTCCATATTCTCTCATCTTCCCACAAGCCTTCTACCAGGAAGATTTATTCCAGTAAATGGAAGAGATTTTCTATTTGGGCCGGTGAGAGACATATTGATCCTTATACAGCACCTATTTTAGCAATATTAGAATTTCTTTCTCAGCTGTTCAGTCAGGGGTCAGCTGCAGCAACCATTAAAGTGAAACTGGCAGCGATTTCTAACTTTCATGTTGCTAATGAGCCCAACCTTTTGGCTCATAGGCTTTGTAGGGCTTTTCTGAAAGGGACATTATTACTCCGATCTCCAGTCTTTGATCCAGTGATGCCATGGGACCTCAATTTTGTATTACAGAAGCTCACCTCAACTCCCTTTGAGCCCGCAGCTATGTAAACCATTAAATTCTTGTCATGGAAGACAGTATTCTTGGTAGCCATAACTTCAGCTAGGCGGGTCTCTGAACTCCAAGCATTATCAATTAGGCCACCTTATTTGGTGTTTCACAAAGATAGGGTCTCCTTAAGAATCAATCCTTCTTTTGTTCCAAAGGTTGCCTCTGTTGTCAATATCAACCAATCAATTGAGTTGCCTGTGTTTTTTCCTGAATTCTCCAACAAGGCAGAATTTAAGTTTTATCAGCTAGATGTTCATAGACAATTGCGTTTCTATTTACAGAGGACAAAAGATTTTAGGAAATCAGCTCAAATGTTTGTCTCATTTTCCACTAGACTTGGGGTTCCTGTTTCTAAGGTAACCTTGTCTCGCTGGATCTCCGATTGCATCTCATTTATTTATGCTTCCAATGGCAAAGAATTACCCTTTAAAGTGAAGGCTCATTCTACACGATCTGTGGCTACCTCAACTGCATTTCAGGCTGGGATGTCTATGGATGATATTTGTAATGCAGCAACATGGGCTTCGCCTCATACCTTTATTAGTCACTACAAATCAGATCTGGTCTCTAGAAGCAGGTCTTCCTTTGGTTCCACAGTGCTCAAGAGTATTTTTCACTGAGCCACCCAAGATCAAGGTGCTAGGGACGCTGTCCCATGGGTAAGAATGAAGGTGAGATTGGACTACATAACATCAAGAAGTTATGTACTCACCATAATGTTCGATGTATGTACTCCATCTCGCCTTACATTCTTACTAACCCTGCCTCCTACCCCTTCCTGGAGGACCTGGAGGTATAGTCTCTAGGTGTCAGTAGTCCTTTTTGTTGGGGTTGTTCTTCTTCTCAGTGTGTGTGTGTGTGTGTGTGTGTGTGTGTGTGTGTGTGTGTGTGTGTGTGTGTGTGTGTGTGAGCTTGCAGCAAACAAGATCTGGGGAATAGAATTGTTGCATGATGGGATACCTCTTAGCCACGAGCCAATTGAAGACTTTGAGCTAGAGTATGGCTGAGGTTCGGCTCTGAACCCACGGTAAGAATGTAAGGTGAGATGGACTACATACATCAAACATTATGGTGAGTACATAACTTCTTGTTATCCGACATCTACCAATCTCCATGGGTGCTGGTTAACTGAGAGTTTACTGTACAGAAAAGCATGCTGCAGGTTGATATTTACTTGAAAAGTCTGAATGGTAAACTGTGTGTTCACTGTTGAAACAATATTTTTTGGTCATTGGACCTTTGGCACTTTACCATTAAACTGAAAATTTCAGCCACTCCAGATCATAGCTCTCAACCTTCCATCGCCAAAATGAATGTGGAACAAATGGGCAAAATGTGGAACACTCACTAACAGCGTACTAACAACTAACTATTTACCACGGATATCAGTTAAAAAATTGCAAACACTGAATGTGTGACAGATACTTTCAATGTAGAACTTTGAGGAACGTGAATGTTTTAAGACCCTAAATGAGGAACATTCCTCGAAATGAGGTACACTTGAGAGTTATGCTCCAGATGGCTACACCAGAAAAAAAACAGTATGGATTGATGATGGTTATGCTATCCAGATCTCTTCCCTCTCTCATCACTGCAAGCTGAATAGCTGTGTTAGAGGACTAAGGACTGGTATGTTTAGTTGCTACCTCAAAGAAGCAGGATGTTGGTGCCCTGAGTGTATCGCCTCCCTCCTCTCAAGTGATTACAACAAAGAGTCACTCAGGATTAGTAAAGAGGTGCTAGGAGCATTTGAAGCTGGCCTGTATCTTTTTGCTGTACTAAACAGATGTTAATGAGGAATGTGGCACCCAGGCCCCACTTTGAATGCTCCTCTGTGTGAAACAATTATGTGGGGCCAGCATTCTTATGAGGTAATAATAATAATAATAATAATAATAATAATAATTATTATTATTATAGAAAAAGGTATTTTTGCTTTCAGCATATTTTGCTTGCATTTTGCTACCCTCATGTTGATTAAACATACACTATATAATACACACCATATATTTACCAATGTACCTGCACCAGAGCCTAAATCTGCCAGAGCATGGTTTGTTCTACAAAAACAGAAAAAAATAAACAACAAAAAATTATGAGGCACCACTTAGGAGACAGATGAAGTTTTACAGAATAAAAATAACCATCTAAGGCTTTCAGAACGTAGTGGTCCTTTGTCAAGTCAGAAAATCCAACTGTTGGAATTAGCCTTCTCTAAATAATAAAGATAGTTATCTGACACCACTAAATATAATTTGCAATACAAACAAAAAATTGCATCTTAACAGCAGAGCTTATCTTTAATGTATGGTTGACTGACAAACTTGCATTTAAACCCAGACAGTGGGAAACATTTAGTTTACATTGTCAAATCATGTCCTTATAAAGTAACTCATTGCTGAAATTTCTCCAAAAACATTCTAAACATACATTTCCAAGATATTAAACATAAATAGACAAATGTGATCAACAGAATATCTTAATTACTTAAAGCATTAGTACTTTTCTTTCTTTTTGTATCCCTCAAAAGTTTTGTTATGCATTCATGGTGTGGTTTTAGTTTTTATAACAAAAAGACAGAAAATTCACAAATAACTGCCTACCAACTCTTTAGAATGACATTTCTAGTTGCATAAATATGTCATTGCAATTTATATATAGTTAGAACATTTCACTGTGCCACTAGTATTGTCCAAGGAAGGGATAAATATCTCCCCTAAATTCCTGCCATATCTGTAAGTGAAATGTGCTCACTCACTAATGGCCTCACTCACCTTGAGACTCTGCCAAACAAACTCCATTGTTATTTTTAACCTGTAGAACAACATTGTTAGTATTGTTGCAACATGTAATGTTACTGGCTACCTTGGTCACATCTTGGAATACTATGTCTGACTACGGCATTGCCTACAAAGTGTGTGTGTGTGTGTGTTGGGGAGGTAAAAACTGTGAACAGTGCTCTCAAGGTGTGGTGGAACCAACCTATCCCCCCTTGGAGGGGAAGGTTGGCATAATGGTGAAGGTCTTCAACTCACAGATATAAGGTGCATGGTTTGATTCTGACCTTGGGTTATTGGCTAGACTTGCAGTAGTCTGCAGCCTGGTTTTCTAGTGTTTATCTATGAACCTATGAATTTCAAGTTAAAAAGAAAATTGTTACTGTGGGGAAGATACTGAAGGAAAGAGCTAAAGACCGAAACATAATGAAGACAAAGCCTATATTTTGATTTGCAAGAGGATTAATATGGAATAGAAATTGATTACTACAAATGCCAAAATGTAGATAAAAGTATAAGGAAAAAAACTAACAAATTAGAGAAATTAGTCAAATCCAAAAATGTGAATAAATGAGAAGAAAGAGATAAACAGATTTGACTAATTAGTAAAACTTGACACCTGGAAGGTCAACAAAAGTTGGCAGAAATACCTAATAGATGATATGAAGGAAAACAAAAGCCTTTTATAACTACATAAGAGAAGGTAGGGAATGTGGTTCTCAGGTAACCCTTTCTTTTTTTTTTTTCAATAATCATTTTTTATTATTTTTCACAACCATATTACAAATTCACACATTATATACAATATATACAAAATGCTTCCATTGGTTAATTTCACATATATATCAACCTCATGTATTGATCAAAGGTACAGCACTCACAATCAAAAGGAAAATAATAATAAAAAAAAAAAAATCCAACATTAACAAATCCAAGCCAACAATCTGTCTTTTCTGTACATTTTCTATCTAATCTAAGGTTGATTTAGACTATATTCTGGTTCCCGAGAAAAAGTGGATAGTAACCTCTTAAGCCAAAATAATATTAAAAATTTGCTCCCAGATTTTTATGTTGCTGATATTTTTCTTGTGATCACTAATTAACAGTTTATGTGCTAAGATGTGTTTTATTGCCAACAATCTGAAATTTTCCCACAATGTCTGGGCTGGGTTCAACCAATTTGTGGCTATATATAATTTCATTAATAGGCAAATATTCATAATTACAATCGTTTTGATTTATTTAGATTCTCCGGGGAATATGAAGAATCATAAACTCCCAAGAGAGTGTTGAATTTTGGTAACCCATTTTTGTAACTGCAATTTTAATGAATTCCACAATTTATAAATGCACTTACAACTCCAGAACATGTGAAGCAAATCTGCTGTCTGATCAAAGCAATGTGGGCATATGGGTGAATTCTTCGCATCAAATTTGTGCAAAGTGAGGCAGTATAGTATGCATTGTTAAATATCATCAGCTGCGTAAATACCAATTTCTGAAGGGATACGGACTTTAATGTTAATTTAAATGCCTCCAATATCTTATTGTCGTCTGGGAATATCAATTTCTCTCTCCAGTAACTCGATAAAAGAATATAATTATTATACTTCCTCTCTTTTATCAATTTATATGCTGCGGTTATATATTTTCTATCCTGCAACAGCGCTTCCCATAGATTACGAGAAATGATTAAATCTTCCCCTTTCATTTCAAAGTTGTTAAAATAGTTTATAACCAAGTCTTTTAGCTGTCTTACTATAATTAAATAGGAAATAGGGAGTTCTATTTCTTTTAAAATATCCTGTACTGGTACTCCTAGAAAAGGATATAAATCGAGTACAGTTAACTCCATGATTAAAGGGAATTTCTTTAGATCAATCAATTGACCACCAATTGTTAAATTTGGGTTCCTATGAAATGGTTGGAAAACCATCATATATTTTAGTAAATTTAAGGAAGCGAAGAGTTTGAATTGCCGTTACATAACTTTTGATGTGCTCCATTAGCTTATATTTACTCATTGTCCAATTATTTAAAAAGGGTAATGCTTTAGCGTTGACTCCCACTTCATTTATATGCTTGTACGTTAAGAGCACCCATTTGGGTGTCCATTTTCTATTATCACTATCGAAGTAAGACGTCTTTAAAATCCTATTGGCCTGAATCACTAAATAGTACATTTCGAAATCCGGTAATTCCAGCCCTCAGGTAACCCTTTCCATTGATGGAGAAAACGTTAAGACAACAAACTTTCTGTAAATTTATTTATACGGAACAAACCGTAGAGCAGTACCATTCTGGATCAGTGTACAGGGACCAAACTGTCTCCTTTTCTAGACAAGGACATCCTTAGAATTATGGGAAAATTAGATCACAAAAAGTAATGACTGGGTATGAAATATCAAAGATTTAAAAATTCTAAAAGAGAACTTTAGCACCACTTGTGAATAATAATAATAATAATAATAATAATAATAATAATAATAAATGTTTCAGGCAGCAGCCCAGGGTCTATAACTTCAGGGGAGACAATTGTTACTGCCAGTCCTGCAGTATTCTCTCTAGCTGAACAATTAGGTGTACATTGCTCATGTGACTACATAAAAGTGTTTTTTTTTTCCCCTAATGCAACTTTTTAATGTCACAACTAACTATTGAAATAAACATATATATGTTTGGTTTCTTCAGTGATCTTCCAAATCTACAAGATTTTAACATGACTGTTTCCTCTGGAAACAGCTCCCTCAGCACAGGAGCTTTTCTTGGAGACGTGACTTCAGAACTCTCTGTTTTAAGTTCTTGACTTTCACAATTCATAATCTGTATTTTCCTGCAGCATTACTGGATATGACACTTCTGGCTGCTCAATGTCTGCAATTATTTTATACAGCTGTCCATCTTTGTGAACTGCACAGGATCTTGGTTAAGCTGCTTTACCAGAAACTTGAGCTTCAGTCTGTAAACTTTCTCATGTCTTTTGTAGAGTTGGTCTGTCTCCATCTTGCAAATCTGACAGGCTTTCAATTTCTATTATAATAGTGTTTCTGCCTCATCTGATTTCTTTTCCACATTACTTTTTTTTTAATTTTACAACATTTATTCAGAAGATATAAACAGACAAATTTACAAACACCGTGCGATCCCTCTGCATTGTGCATCTGTGTTCTCCTTACTGTCTGGGTACTTACTTATTTCCACAATAACATACCATTTAAATAAAAAGATAATATTACAAGCCTTACATTGACATCTGGTCTCAGCCCAATACCAGGGATTACATTCCTAGGATATATTACATTGACATTTATACATGAACTTCATCAGCTTCCTTTCTAGAGGTAGAAAGTTCTCGTACACTTCAATGCCAATATCAGTCCATTTCCCATTCCTTCCACTTTTTCTTGCCTCTCTTTTAATAGCATTATCACATAATGCCTCTGTTTTTAATAGTATTATCTCACAATGACCCCTGGATATTTTCCAGCAAGCTCTCTTCTTGTGTTTATAGCAACATTACTCTGTCCTGGTTTCCTTCTACATTTATCAGCTGAGTCCATACCTTCCTTTTACTACTAACCCAAAATATGTTCTTTGTAGACAGACTGCTCACCTCCACATTGTTAAAGTCTTTCACAATATGAGACCTAATATGCTAGTGGCCTTGCCTGCTTTACATTATCTTGTTACTACTTTTTTACCTACCAGCACTGACATACCTGCTAATGTCTGCTTATCTTATACTTCTTGTCTCATATCCAGCATCTACAATCCACCTGTGGGAATATCTCAGTTTGTCTAGGGTATAAAAATATTTGTGTAACCATTTCCATATGAATATTCTAAACCATTTTGATTTGGTAAGAAATCAGAGGAGTTGGCATATCTTCTGCCATTGCTTCATTGTGAATTTTTTATTTAGCTTTATCTCCTACTATTTTTTTCACCTTCTCTTCCACATTTTTGTAGTTATCATGCAATACCTTATAATATCTACTTATTAATGTCGGGTGCTGAGTATCAGACTATCTCTGTTCAACAACTGGCTTAACAAACTCTGGCATTATTACCAAGAGCCCTTTATATCTCTCTAGTTCCTTCCACTAATTACTAACCCTAAAACCAGATAAACTCACACTGAAACTTTAATTTCTCTTTTGTTCTCTCTCAGGTAATTTTCCTCTCTCTCAGTTGTTCACAAACTCTTGGGCCTCTTGCTTGTCTCCATATTCTCACCATTTTCCACCTTTTTCTTAAGGATCCAGTAGCCCAATCGGATACATCTCTGCCTTCCATATCCTCATTTGCTCTTCACTGGCTTTTAGTTATGTCTGAGATATATCTATATGTGTGTGTGTGTGTGTGTGTGTGTGTGTGTGTGTGTGTGTGTGTGTGTGTGTGTGTATATATATACCCAAAAATATTGAAGCTGGGTAAGGTCAACAGTTGTCTAGTTGACTGCAGATAGTTGACCAGGCAGTTGATCAACAGGCATGTGAGATTAACAATCCCCAGTAGAGGAATATTCCCTTTCCCTGGGGATTGTGCGATCTCAGAGTTAATCTATATAATATGCAGGGGTTGAGGGGGGTACAGGATGGCTTGCCCCTACTGCAAAAAACAATGTTTTACTTTTTTTTTTTTAAGTATGACATTGCATCTGCCAGGGCTGTTTCTTGGTGCATGCATAGTGCGGTGTTAACTTCCATGTTTTCAACCATTTGTGGTTGATGTTTTTGCAGTCAATTATGGGTGTTTTTGGCAATTTCTGATACACCCATACACACACGCAAATATATATACATACATATATATATATATATATATATATATATATATATATATATATATATATCATTGTGATTCTGTCTTTGGTGGTGCTTTGAACTTGACTCAGAATAACTAATTTCTATGTATCTAGGTTGTAATCCATGAATCAACATCAACTGTTTCCATTTTACATCATCCATTTGTGACTGCGCCAAATAGGCTAGTATTAATAGTGTTGCTCTATAATATTCTTGCAGGTTTGGTATTGTTAGGCCACTTGGTTCCATTTGTAAAATTAACTTCTTTTAACTTACCTTGAGACTTTTTTATGCCTAGGAGAGTCCTTTAACTCTTTTTGAAACCTTTCTCACATCTTACTTTCTAGTTCATAGAAATAAGCTTGTCCCACGTATAAAATAAAAGTAGCCACAAACATTTTTAAAGCTAGAATTTTATGGTTAAGATTTAAACTCATCACCTTCAGTCTCTTTAGTTTCTCATATATATTTAATCTTGTTTCCACTCAGGCCTCAGTTGCTGGACTCTGCACCTCTCTCATGTCTCATACTCCTAGATCTATTACTCCATAAAAAGGGATATTGTTGAACCAGTTTAAAAGCAGGTGTTTAGTTGACTGCTATAGTTTTAGTTTTGCTTCTTTTTATCTTATAACCTGCAATATCTTGGAAATCTCTAACAATTTTAAACGCATGTCCCAAGTCCCTGTAAGATACAAGATCACATCATTAAGAAAGTGTGCAGTATTTTCCTCAAATTCTCCCTTGGTAAAACCTGCAATCACAAAGTCTCTTATCTTTTTAGAAAATGTTAAGGAGAGTAGCCATCCTTATCTGGTGCCTCTGTTATGGATACATTCCTGAGAGATTGCCTGTCCTGTCCTAACCCTAGCTGTTGACTGATAGTTTATTTTCCTAAATCAATTTGATTTACGTTCTTAGGAAACCCAGATTTCTTTGGTACTTGCCAAAGGAACTTCAAATGCAACCTGTGACCCCCCACCACTGGATCAGTAATTAATGAGCCTCAATCCACACCACTGGCACCAGTGCGGGACATACATTAGGAGGATGACAAGTACACACACGCAGTATTTCCAGATGCAGCTCTCTGCATCAAGTGCAATTTCCCTTAAGAGCACACAGGGACCACAGTCAGTCCGGGGCTGGTTTCTCCCTCTTTCTCCAGCTCCCCAATAAGACTCCCAACTGGCACAGCTATAGAGTTGAGATCTCAGCTGAGTGGCCAAGCCAAGACCTCCATCACCCTCTCAGTCCAACCAGTGCTTTGTGTCCCTGCCCAAGTAGGTGACACACACACTCTTTGTGGTTTGATTTACACACACACACACGCACACACACACACACACACACACACACACACACACACACACACACACACCTGGGAAAGGCTGCCACAGGTTTAGTAGATATGCCCCCTTCTGCCCAGATTATAAGGTAGTTTCCCCTGTCACCAGTCACTCCTTATTAGCTACTTTAAGGCCCTTAGCAAAGGGTGTCCAATCTCACTGTGTAATGTTACTATTAATATAAATGGTAGTTTGACCAAGAGCCAGGCTATTAGGAGTGGCCCACAGTGTCACCAAATAAATATGCAAGTACTCTCAGAACTTAAATATCTCTAGAAGAATCAGCCAAAATGAAAGGTTTAAATATATTTAATAATAAATAATAAAAGAACAAGAAAATAGTCAGTATATAATCACAGTAACATCATCAGAGTTCAAAATCACAGGAAATATTTAAAACATTGCAGGACAGTCTCAAGTAAATAAACAAAAACATCTAAATTAAGCTTTGCTATATTCCTGACTGTATCTAAGAGAATTACTATACCCTAGTCAACTTACTTACAGAGCAAGGCAAGTGTGCGGTAAATGGATCTTGATGTTGTCAGGTCCAAGACAGAATACAGAATGTTCTCCCTCTCTCAGAGAGTTCTCAAATTAATATCTCAAATATTACTGCTGGGATAGCTTGCATAATGACCTAATTTCTTGTCATCTGACTCTATCCCAGGTGAAAACATCCATTCATGACAGCTGGTATCATTTAGCATCTACCTGTGAAAATATATGGGCAAAGGCTTTTTCTCAGATCTTTGGCAAATCCTGGAAATCATAAAACAATAAAACACCTCCAAGACAATACAGAAAGCTCCCTAGTTTTATACATTGTGTCGCTTGCTGCACTGAAACTGAAAGATAACATCTTTTTATGTCCTGGCCATAAAGTAATTTAATATCAGCTATTTTTCTGAAGTTAACCTTCTGTATTCCAGTTTCCACTGTTAAAATATATACATCTAAACAGTTACAATAGTGCTGGCACATTTCTGTTCTATTCCAGTAGGGTGTGCTGTGGTTACATTTCAAGCACATTGCAAATACCTTCAAGCAGTTCGATATACACATTATACACAGTTCTAATACATTTGTAGCACAAGCATCTTGTATACATCATGTTGATATTCACAAATGACATATAACTACTTACAAAATTCCAGATAGCTGGGCTGGGAGTATTCCCTTTCTCACACACCCTACTGAATACATTTTTGTCTTTCAAACTTATCAGGAGTAAAGGCCTGCCTTTCCTTCCCACTTTTTCTTGAATCATCATACTTTTATTTATATTATCAAAGATTTGCGTCCCTTCTATAAAATCTTCAATAATCCAGGCAAATCATTGTCACAAGTAGCTTTTTCACCTCTGTACAATAATCCCAATAAAAGCTTTGTAATCATGATTTACTACTGACATTGGTTTAAATACGGTCTGTTAGATCCTTGCCTTATTTTGGGATTACAGTTATCACTGCCATTTTCCAAATAGTTGGCACTTGCCCCCCATCTAAGATTTTATTAGGGACTGCTAACATTTGACCAATTCTCCTACTCTTCAAACCTCAAATGGGATGTCATCTTTCCCTGAGGTGTTATCCATGGTCTGTGTATTAATTTCTCTCATTGCTGCATTGCAGTTATTGGAGCCATCAAACTCTCCATGTCCTGGTCTGACAATAAAGGGAGATTTCGATACCTCAGGAAGTGAGCTATGTCTGGAGTACCTCATTATCCTCCTCCTATTCCGTATTTAGTTCCAGTCTCAAAGATTATATGCATGGGAGCAGCTTTTCTACCTTCATTAATAATTCCCAAATTGGTCTTCTATGCAATGCTTACTCTTCTCCAAGGCTCTACACACTGACAGTGTTAGTTTTGCTTTCTATTTCTGCAGCATTTTCATGGTCTATAGTCCTTGCAAATATTTGTTACTTTCATTCCAATAATTTCAATCTTTTTTTACACAGTTCTTTAACTCCAGCTTGGTATTTTTCCAGCCTATTACTATATCCCCTTCACAGGTGATTAAGCTCCTGAAAACCTACATCCCATTTTCAACCACCTCAATATCATTTCTATCTTTTTAACTAATACACAAGTGATCTTGTGTTAAGAATTTTATCTAAAACAATACTAGTGCATCATCTGTGAGGCATATTGGATGTATAACTACCGTCCTCACTAAATATTTGTGTTCCTGTGAACTGTGCCCTTTGTCTAGTCTTACCTAGCTGTTATATCTCTCTGTGACAGATAAGTGTAATCTATGTATTTTTTATCATATCATTCATGCCAGCCAGGGGCACCAGATTGAAGAATAGCACCAGGCCCTAGATGAATCAACAGCAGCTCTGATCAGAGCCTCCATTTTCCTAACACATGTATGAATCTTGCTACTTTTTGGCTGGCTGGCAACACTTCACATTCTAGGTTAATGTCTTTTGTCTTCAGTGCCAAAATCATCATCGCATACAACTATACTTTATTCCTTTTCTTCCTCTAAAATGTATTTTATCTATGTTTTTGCCTGAATCTATAGTATGTCAGGACATTTTTCCTCCATCAGTAAAGAGTATACGGTTCCATACTTTCCCTTTTATATATCTTCCACTGTTTTACCTTCCCTTTCTGCACTATAAAACTATTTGTATGTTTCAAAATCTTTCTAACTAAACTCTTTTCACCTCTCAGGTGTATGCTTTTAGTCTTCAAAACCAAAGTAATACACAGCCAATAATTATGTACGTGAAAATTTCCTTCAACCTCAAGTCTTCCTTCCCGAAGCATTAATAATCTTATCCATTAGTGCGTTACCCACTATCAGAATGTATTCCTTCAGTTGTACATTCTTACTAAGTTAATGGCTGCAGCTGTACATCAGAGCACCAGTAAACTTTCTATTTTGATAAACTTTCACTTCCCTTCACAAGCTCTTACATTTTTCTGTCCCCATCCCCACAAGGTAACTGCAGTTCTCTTAACTATACTCTTGGCAAGACTGGTAAACAAATGTTTCTCTTTAATTTTTTATTACATTTTAAACATATTCTGTAACCACCAGTTAACTTTTAGTTTCTTTAAATTTCCATTTAAAGTTCAGTTGTAGATTTGTTGCAAAATTTACTGCCCTCTACCCACTCTTAACACTTCCCTATAATCCATCGCCTTTCTCTTCAAGTTATTTATGTTTCACATTATTGTTTTTTATTTTTCTCCCGCCTTTTCCTATTACATCTTCTTTGAGGTCTCCTTCTAGCAATTTTGATTGTTGCATGGTCAGCCGACATAGGTTCATAGGTTCATAGGTAGGTACTAGGCTATCTGCCCGAAGGCATTTATAAGCCTAGCCAGAATGTGTTGGCTTTCGCCTCCCCCTTAGATTAGTTCCCTGTGTCTCTGTCCAGCAGAGCCATTGAAGTGATCCCTGGGGTAAACTTTCTGTTTCCCATCCACTCATCAAGGTTTCTCTTGAAGACGGTTAGCAAGGAGCTCTGCCTAATGTAGATTGGAATATTGTTCCAGAGCATGGAAAATCTCTGGGACAGGAATCTTTCCTTCCAGCACGTCCTATTTATTGTTGTGGTGAGGTTTAGATCCCTGGAGTGTGTGGCTCATGGGGGATATGGTTTTCTTTAGGTGGGAGCATGTCCATCAATTCTGGGTTGGACATGGCCTTGTATGTCAGGCAGAGATCACCTCTGAGTAGGCAGTATACAACCGAGTACAGCTGGAGTTTCTTCAGTCGAGCTGCATAGGGCATCTGCTTGAGGCCAGTGATCCTCTTGGTGAGGTACTTCTGTGGTCTTTCCAGTTGTTTCAGGTGTCTTGTCAGGTACATCCCAAATGGGGCATTGTACTCTATGATGGGTCTGATGAGTGATGCATAGAGGGGCCCAATGACCTCTTTCAATCTGGATGCAAACCCTTTTGTGATTAGGTGGGCCACATAGAAGGATTTTCTAATCACTTTGGCAATGTGATTATCAAAGGAGAGGTTACTATCTACTTGGGTCCCCAGATCCCTTATTATGTATTCTGTATTTAGGGGGCTACCACCTATGTGGTAGTTTGTGGGTACTTTGTTTTTTCCAAAGGGGATGGCTATGCACTTTTTGGCATTTAGCTTGAGGCCATGGTTTTGACACCAGGTATCTGTCTCAGTGAGACCCTTTTAGAGGATGTATGTGTCAGCCGGAGAGCCAGTTATAGCCTCTAGTTTGCAGTTGTCTGAGAACTTGGTCAGCCATAGTCCTCCTGTGCTTGCCTGTATCTCTGAGAAGTATATGCTGAACAGGAGGGGTCCTAGGACTGAGCCCAGGGGAACACCACTTGTAACCGGTTTAGAGTCAGACCTAGCTCCCGCAACTCTAACCATGTGAGTTCTGTCCGTGAGCCAGTTGGCAACCCATCTCATGATGTAGGAGTTTATGTTCAGGCTGGTGAGCTTGTCTATAATACCTGTGTGGAGAATGATGTCGAAGTCCTTTGCGAGGTCTAGGTAGGCTGTGTGGACCACCTTTCCCTCGTCTATTGCCTTGGTAACTGTCTCAAAGAAGTCCACCAGGTTTAGGAGGCATGATCTGCCCTTAACAAAGCCGAACTGGGTAGGGTCCAGTATTTGGAGGTTCCCAATGTCTCTGCTAATGAGATCCATGATGATGTGCTCCATAGCTCTGCAGACCAAGCTAGTCAGGCTTATAGGGCGATAGTTCCTGGGGTCCGTTGTGGCTCCACCTTTGTGGAGCGGAATAACCGTTGCTGTGCATCACTCTGTGGGTATGTAGCCTGTGGAGAGGCTGAGTTTAAACAGTGTGTTTAGGTGAGGGGTTAGTTAATCTTTGAGCTCATGTAGGATGCAGCCTGGGACACCACCCGGTCCCATTGATGCTGTGTTTTTGGCTTTGGAGAGGGCTGTTTTAACCTGAGTGTCTGTGATTTCAGGGGCACTACATTCTTCTGGTGTAGTTATGGGCCCTTTTGGGGTGAGAGGGGGGTGAAGTTTGCACTGAACCTGTCTCCCAGGGTGTTGGCTATATCAGTCGGTTCAGTGTATTTTGTGCCATTCTGCACTAACTCTGAGCAGATCTGAGAATTGCCACTTAGATTTTTGACATAGCTAAAGAATGTCTTGTGGTTATCTTTGGAGTCCATGGCAATTTTTCTTTCGAAGCTAGCCTTGGATGATTTTATGAGGGAACGTAGTTTCTTGCTGATACTGATCAGGGATGTCTTCCCTTCTTGGGATTTTACTCTTTTCTGTACTAGTTTCCTCCTTCTATTGTATAGCTTGTTTATGGCAGGAATCCACCAGACTGGTTTCCTTTTCTTGGAGGAGTGAGTCTTGGTTTTGTTTGGGATAGCATGATCCATGCATTCTTGTAGGTGCCCATAGAGTGCATTAGTAAAGGATTTTGCAGCTTGGACAGTGTTATCCTTTAGCATGGGGGCTTTGAAGCTTCCCACTTTGGTCTTAAGTAATGTGAAGTTTGCTTTTGAAAAGTTTTTCACTGTGGTTTCTTTGACCGGGGGGGGGGGGGGGTAGAGGAATGTGAATATCCAGAGTGATTAGTTTATGGTCAGATCTAACCAGTGAGGGGTTGACCTCCGGTGTGGAACACCGGTCGCCCATGTTGGTGATGACCGGGTCCAATATGTTGTCACCTCTGGTGGGGGTGTTGACCAGTTGATCCAGGGCGTTTGAGTTTATAAATTCTAGGAAATGTTGGGCAAGGGAGTTTGTACTTGAGTAGTTCTCCCAGTTAATGTTTGGGTAATTGAAATCATCCAATATCAGGGTGTTTGGTAGGACCTTTATGTTTCCCAGTGTTTCCAGGAATGTGGAGTGGGGGTCCTGGGACATGGTGGGTGATCTGTAGTGAGCTACAATTTGAATAGCAGTTTTGCCCATTGTTAGTTGCACGTGGAAGTATCGTGCTATGCCACTAACCTGGAAGTGTGGGTATCCTTGATGAATATGGATACTCCCCCGCCTTTTGTATTTTGGTCCAGGTTTTGTGGCCGAAATGTATGGTATGAGTTGTAGCCTGGTAGTGCTGGGGTGCTCTCTGGAGCATTAAACCAGGTTTCTGTTACTGCACATATATCGATTTTTCTCCATACTGAGGAGTGCCTTGAGTGCATGCATTTTGAGGTTTAGACTTCTGGCATTGAGTAGCATTACCCTCAGTTTTTTGTAGCTTGTGCTATTTACTGTGGTGGGTTTGTCTTTTGAGCCTTGCCTAAAAAAGGCACTATGGGGGTGGCAAGAGCCTTAGCCAGTATTCAAAAGACTAAGGGTGACAGGTGCAAGCCATCTGTAGCGAAGCAGTGTGGCTTGTCGAGCATGTCATCCCAGGCTGACAGACACTGGATCCCCTTTGAATGACACCAGAAGCTTAGCCAATTGTTGAAATTGATAATTTTTTCTCTATACCATGGTATCATTCTTGGTGAGGGCAGGATGCTCCTCAGGGTTAGGGTTATACTGGCCTGGGCTATGTGATTAGAGAGCTCCTCCATGTCTCTTTTCATGTAGTCCAGGGAGGTACGTCTCAGGTCATTCACACCAACATGACAATGGCAGCTAACAGTAACCTTCTTGTTTAGCCTAGTGAGTGGGACGTCAGTGTGCCTGACTATCGATTCACCTATTACTAGTGTGTTGGGTATGTTATTTTGCCTTAAGGGCTGTGATTGCGTGGCACATTGGTTTTGTGAAGTATGTGTTTCATGGTTTGTGTTGGGGGGTGAAGGTTGCTTGGATGTCTGCTTTGGAGGTCTCTGTTGCTTTTGCAGATTTTTATTTAGAGCCTTCGAGTATATTTTGCCAGTGCTGGTTTCATACGTCTATGTGAGACTGGTGGTGTGATGCAAGTAATTCCCTTCTCCTCTTGACTGCCTGGTTCAGTCTTAATTGGAGCTTCCCCTCAGTTGAATATAACTTCATTGGGCTAGTCTCACTAAAGCAGTGTAGATACATGTCTCTGCATTACTCCTGCCTCTTATTGGCTGTATATACCACCCCTGGTTTTCACAAGTCAAGTGAATGAATGGAACCTTTAGACCACCATAAAAGCTGCAATAACGGAAATCAGCAATTATTTTTGCTAATTAAAACCGATCTTTTAAAGATAAATTCTACCGTTAAATACAATACTAATGCATTTTGTTATAGAAGTAAGTGTCTTACCAACCTTATCGTTACTTGGACAGCAGATGAGCAAAGCAAGAAGAAAAGAAACTCCATTTTAAAACTGAACATTTTTATACATTTTAAACTAACATAGCCAGTGAGATTGATGTATTAATGTGTCTTTTTTCTCACTCTGTAGAATAATTTTAATTAAGGACTGGCTATGTTTCAACAAATACAGATCCTTGAAAACACTCAGACCTCCTCCTGTTTGTTATTCATCATTTTCATAAATACATGAAAGGGCTTCTGTGACATTCTCTCAAGTAGCCTCTTCTGCTAGGCAAATAGCCCCTCTTTTCTTCTTGCTACGTAGCTGGAAACATTTTTCTGAACTTCTCTTTGGCTGTAATTCCTTACTTTATATTAACTCAGCGGATACTTGTACATGGTCATGGACACTGCAACATCATACACCTACTCTGTGTGTCATGTATACTTATTCTGATGGCAGATATCTATTTCTGGGGTTGATGTATCTATTACATGACTTTCTGAGTTCCCTCCTGTTACAGATGATTTTGAAAATTTTTTTCCCCAAAAATGTCGCCTGTTCATGTCATCATGTGGGGCAAAGTAAGAGGAGTTCTCAGGTCTGGTGACTTTACTAAATGAGAGAGAATAGCTAAAATACTGCTAACTTTATTTATTCATTTTGTTAGCAAACTGAATGCGAAGGGAGGTGGAGAGACTTGTCAATGTAGCTGTGACATGAGATTTTTTGATTGTTGTATTTAATTAAGCAGCACCAGCAGCCCTTTTTAATGACCCAAGTCTGAGTGAGGTTCTCCCGAACCACAGAGGACCAGATATGTGGCAAGTTTATAGTTCCATCATGAAGGTGTTCTGCCTGCAAACTAATGTTTAGCAATAAATATTAATCAAAGGATAATGAGCATTGTGGTTGCTCTACCTCCTTCCTTCAATTTTAATGTGAACTCATGATGACTATAGTACTGGATAGAAAGATAGTGCGTATGGTAGTCGGGGGGAGGGGCAGACAAGGGTTACTACATCTAGACTGCAAATATATGTTAGGAGGCACTGTTGAGTGACAGCTTTTGTACAAAAATGTGTAATAATAAAGTCATTAAAGTATGCTGGCAGTGGTATTTGTTTTATTTATTGGGAAAGTCTAACTGGGTGATACCCATTTTCAGAGGCGGCGTGGAGAAAAAAGCTCCATTTGCTTACATTGCATTATACTATACTAAGTTCCAGTTAAACACAGGGTAGTTACCTTTCTATTTACATTTATACACAAACAGTAGTTACATTTATAAATTCTAAGATGTTACAGAGGTGGAAGTTAAAGAGAAAGCCCATGTGCAACTTAATGGATTGTACATGGAACAGTTATGTATAAAAATTGTTTTGTCATTTCAGTGAGATGTTGACAGTGTTCTTAAGGGAACTATTTGGAGAGTATTGTACAGTGAACACAAAGTCTTAACTTTGTGATGCTCAAGTGCAGGACCAGGATTGATTAAGATGTTGTTTAAGCAGTGGTTTAAAACTACTGAGTTTGTTGGAGAGTTTTATTTGCATGGGGATACTATTCTAGAGTTTAACAATGCATTTGGAGTAGACCGAGTCTACTGCAACATTATTTGACTTATTTGTAAGTAATAAGAATTTGTTACTAGAACGGAGGTCCCTTGCTGGACAGTAGGGCAGTAATAAGTCATTAGTAGTAGAAAAGTACTATTCTAGGAATCTGTAATACAGACTATACTATCCAAATAAACAGAGAGGTGCATCAACAGCAAAAAAAAAAAAAAAGCTTAAAATCTGTAGACTCGTAGAGAGTTGAACAATGAAAACAATGCAGTACATGAAGGTAAACTTTCTGCAGATGCAGTATCAGCGTTAACTATGACTAGAATGATAAAATGTTGGAATGTGGTAATATCAGGGCTTACAGAATGCAGATTCAAAGCATAATGAATAGGAGAATAAATACTGTGTTTAAAAGAAGTGTTGGTTGTTATTATGTAGGCAAAAAGTTACAGGGTTGCAAGTATGACAACAGGGAGGAAATAAATGAAATGTAAAATGTGAATATTGTACGTGGTTAAGTGCTATTAATGCTGTTTTGGCATAATGGAAAAACCCTAGGTAGTTTCACAATAAGTACTTGTACAACAGTTAATCAAAATAAGGAAATCAAATTAAAAGAAAGGAGGAGTGAGTCGTCTGAGTCATTTTGTTGTAATAGTAGTAAAAAGAGCATAAGCATTTCTGACATCTCTGCAAATGTTAGTCACTGTGCCGATCTTATATAAAGGGGCTACGTTTGCAGTTAGCAGCAGCAACATTTTAAAAGTAGGAATAGATGTTTGTGATCTGAGAATCTAAACCATAATGCATAATGATGATGTGAAATAATCACAGACACCAAGAGAGTGTTAGACTGTGGGAATAAAAGGCTGTACGGATTGTGAACTCTAGTAGGGTAAATAATGAAGATAATGCAGTGTTTAAAAGACATGCCAATAACTGCCTCTAAGCAGAAATGTGTATATCTGAGTTCATACATGCTTACAGAAATGAGAAAGCAAACCCAAAGAACAGTAATATATTATGAAAAAATGAAACCAAACACAAATTTTCTTAGCAGTAGAGGGCCAAGGTATGTACAAAGGGCATACTGAGGAAGTTATTTTCTAACATACAATATAAATTGAGGGCTAAAATGTGTGTTAGCCCCTATGATCACTTTACACTATAGTTGTATTATTCCTGTTATAGCATGAGATAACATGGCACATATTTCATAGATTTTAAGTGAATAGTTATTGAGAAGGGGTAGTGGTCTAGTAAAAATATGAATAGCAAAGGAATTTACTGATTACAGCGGGGAATGGTGTGTGAAGCTGCTTAGGTGTATGACCAGAGAAAGTGAACGACAAAGTTTGTCTGCAGCTTCAATGTAAAGGTGCCCCCTGGTGAGTGGCTGCAGATGTGACAGTGGGTGTAGGCACTGGTGCTCATTGTCCAAGATGGGTAACAGGTGGAGGTTCTGGATTTGCTTAGGCCAGAGGGAGCTTCGGGTACTAATAGAAGGATGGGTAAAGAAGTGGGCTAAAAAGGAGACAAGAGAAGGCAAGAAATGAGAGAAAGCGAGAGGGAACAATAGGGGGGCATGATGGTAGGGAGAGAGAAAGTGGTATAAATAGAGGGAGAAGTATATTAGGTGGTAAAGGGGCAGATAAAAGATGAGGAGTAGCAAAATTAAAAATCTGGATTGTGGGGAATATTCAAACTCATGAAAACGACAGAGATGATAAAAATGATTGTGCCTCTTTTAAAGTGTATTTTAAGTCACATTTTTTCACAATTTCCACTTTGAGTTAGTTCATTTTCCATTTTGCCAAAATTCATCAATTTTGCTTTTTGATGTTCTTGTACTTCACTGCTGTAATTCTGGTAATTTGTCATTTATTGGAGTTCAATTCAATAACTTTCCTTGTATTCTGTTTTTAGACAAAATTAAGTATTGCTTTTGGCTGATATTTTTTTTAATGCCCAACATTTTTTTTATATCAGATTTACAGTTGATAGAATAGCTCACATAGTATTTTTAAAATAACTATGAGGTACAATGGCACAGTGGTTAATCTTGCTGTCTCACAGGACTTGGTTCTTCATTTTGCTACACAGCTGGGGTGACTTCTGCATGGCATTTGCGCATCTTCCCTTATTCCCGCATGTTCCTTGGGTAGCGTAGTTGTGCAGTAGTTATTATTGTTGCCTCATAGCAAGAGGTTCTCCTTTTCAATTTTCAGCGGGAACTTCTGTACAGAGTCTGCATGTCCATCCTGCATTTGCTTGGGTTTCCTTCCACATTCCAAAGACATGCATCTGGAACATTTCTCCCCAGGCATCCACTGAAAATGGGCTCTGGCCCAGTCAGACTTTCCTGGTAAACAGATATTAAATAAATAAATAAATATAAGTGAGGTTTTGCTAGGTGCTTTGACTTCTTCCCACATGTTAAAGGAGTACTGTAGGTGAATTAGCAATCTTTGAAATCATCTGAATGAGAAAGCAACCGTTTACAACACACACACACATGCACACACACACACACACACACACACACACACACACACACACACACACACACACACACACACACACACACACACACACACACACACACACACACACACGCGCGCGCGCGCGCTTGTAGTTCTTATCTGCTGCAGTGCTAAGTGCCCCTCTGTTGGCATAGACAACAGTGGGTAAATGCCATAAAACAGAGAGTTTCATAGTTTCATAGTTTCATAGTTTCATAGTATAGTACTAGGCTATCTGCCCTGGGGCATTTGTAAGCCTAGCCATAGTGATGTGGCTTTTGCCACCCCATGAAATGGTACAAAAAATGTACAGAATAAATTTAGAATACTGTGCCTCTGTCTAGTAGTGACACAATGAAGGTCCCCTTATATAACAGAATTAGTTTACTGTGCCCCTGTCTAGCAGTGACACAGATGTGACCCCTGGGGTAAACTTACGATCTCCCATCCACTCATCAAGATTTCTCTTGAAGAGAGTCAGTGAGGGCTCTGCCTAATCTGAACTGGGATCTTGTTCCAAAGCATGGGAAGCCTCTGGGTTATGAATCTATCCCTCCAGCATGTCCTATTCATACTTGTGCCGAGGTTTAAGTCTTTAGCTCTCGTGGTCCTGATGGATTTGGTTTTTTTGAGGTGGAGCATGTCCATCAGTTCCTGATTGGACATGGCCTTGTACGTCAGGCAGAGATCACCTCTGAGCAGGTGGTATGCTACTGAATAGAGCTGAAGTTTCTTTAGTCTGGCAGAATAAGACATATGTTGGAGACCCTTGATCCTCTTGGTGAGGTACTTTTGTGGTCTCTCCAGCTGTTGCAAATGCCGGGTGAGGTACATACCAAATGGGGCATTGTACTCAATCATGGGTCTGATGAGGGAGGAGTATAGGGGTACAATGACATCCTTGGATCTGGATGTGAATCCCTTCATGATGAGGTGTGCAAGGTAGAATGTTTTTCTAACCACTTTGGCAACGTGGGTGTCAAATGAGAGGTCGCTGTCGACTTGGGTCCCTAGGTCTCTAATTACTTTTTCCGTACTCAGTGGGTTGCTGTCTATGTGATAATTTGTGGGTACTTTGTTTTTCCCAAAGGGGATGACTATACATTTTTTGTCATTTAGTTTAAGGCCGTGACTCCGGCACCAGTTGTCCGTTTCTGTGAGGCCTTTTTGTAGGATGTATGTGTTGGCTGGTGTATCGACTATGGCGCCTAGTTTGCAGTCATCTGCGAGCTTTGTCAGCCACAACCCTCTCATGTTTGCTTTAACATCTGAGAAATAAATGCCGAATAAGAGGGGTCCCAGGACAGATCCCTGTGGGACACCACTTGTGACTGGCTTTGAGTCTGACATTGCTCCAGTGATTTTAACTTTATGGGTTCTGTCCTTTAGCCAGTTTGCAACCCATCTAGTGACATAAGGGTTTACGTTTAAGCTGTTGAGCTTATCTGTGATGCCTGAGTGGGGTACTGTGTCAAAGGCCTTAGCCAAGTCCAGGTAGGCTGTATGGACTGCTTTGCCCTCATCAGTGGCTCTAGTGACTGTTTCAAAAAAGTCAACCAGGTTCAAAAGGCAGGATCTGCCCTTTACAAAGCCGAACTGGGTGGGGTCAAGTATCTGTAGGTCCCCTTATGTCTCTGTTTATGAGTTCCATAATGATCCTTTCCATAGCTTTGCAGACCAGGCTGGTTAAGCTTATGGGGCGGTAGTTCCCAGGGTCTGTAGAGGTACCCACTTTGTGGAGTGGGACCACTGTTGCTGTACGCCAGTGTTCAGGTACATATCCTGAAGTAAGGCTAAGGTTAAATAGCATTTTTATGTGTGGGTTTAGCTCCTCTTGGAGTTCTCGTAACATGCAACCCGGGATACCGTCAGGTCCCATTGATGCTGTGTTTTTAGCTTTGTTTAGGGCGGTTCTCACTTGGACATCTGAGATGACAGGGAGATTACATTCAGCTGGGATAAGTATTTCTTCTTTTGGGGGTGAGTTCAGTCTGATAGTTCTGCTCCAAAATAGTGCAGTACATATTATTCTTGAATCAGTATACCTTGCTACTTCCATCCAGGAGAGTAAGGCTTCAGGGCTGAACATATGGCTAATTAATATTAGCCACACACCAGCAGTGCATATTTGCATGCGGGGCTGTCCAGTAGACATCTGTAGCACTACTGACCTACAGCTTCATGCTGCTGTAGCACTACAATAACGTTTGAGTTGCACACGTAGTACAATGAGCAAACCTGCTAGAACTAGGTTTGCACTGTACATTGTATGTTTCTGGATACAACCCTAACGGTTATACATTCTGGTTTGCTAAAGAAAAGTTCTTTTACTCTAAAAGAGGAAATGTCAGAAACAAATGTTATCAGTGCAAAGGTTGTTGAGGTTTCCTTAGTGTGTGTTACATTTCTTTTCTTTTCTGCCTTATATTTTTTGTTTAAATCATTTGCAGTTTTTATAAACATTTAATAAAAATATAGTTTCCAGGATGCTGGACAATTATACAGCCTGTAAACAGCTATTTGTGTGATTCTAAACTATTAAAACCACTAGGTGAGTGAAGGTAATCATGAATTGTACAACAGCGTACGTTGGATATGGTCTTCCATTCCTCTATTGGATGCACAAGTGGTAAGTTTGTTTATGTACCAAATAACTGTAGTGTTGTCTGTCCAGATCTGTAAATTTCCTGGTGTTAAAATCTGTGGAAAGGCTTTCATGGCTAGCTAGACAGCTAACAACTCTTTGTGGTTGATAAGTAGCTTCCACTGATCTGGAGACTAGATGCCCTGCACTTTCATGGTTCCAGGAAACCCCCTGGCTATGTCTGAGCTGTCTGCAGTGATGGCCTTGTCTGCCCAGTGGCAGAGAATAGTTTGTGTCTTGATTTTGTAAAATGGTGTTTTTACACCATAGCAGCTCCTTTTTTAGGTATGGAAGAACAGGCAGAAATATTTCCAGAGACTGACAGTGCTGGTCCCAAAGAAATATTTTTTAGGAACCATTGCAGCTCTCATGTGTAGTTTTGCAAGGGGGATCATATGTATGCAAGAAGCCATGTACCCCAAGATCCTGAGAAAATCTCTTGCTGAGATTTTTTGCTTTGGCAGCAAGCTGGTCATTTAGTTTATCAGGAAATAAATTTTTCCATGGAAGGAAGGCTTTTTGTTGTAGAGAGTCTATGAGGACTCTGAGAGAGTGAATCTTTGTCTGTTGAAGAGTTTGAGACTTACAGAGGTTTAGGCTGAGACCTACCTATTGGAAGCAGTCTATAGTGAAATGTAAAGCATTTAGGTTCTGTTCTGTGGATTTTCCCTGGATGAGACAGTGTTCTAGGTTAGGATAAATGTGAACTCCTAGGGTCTGACAAGTGGGCTCTCAATGGAGCTAAACACTTGGTGAAAACTCTTGGAGCTGTAGACAGACCAAATGGTAAAGCACAGTGCAGGTACTTTTTGTGGTAGTGTGCAAAAGGGATGTGAAGGTAAGCATCCTTTAGGTCTACAGTAACCATGTATGTATCCTGGAAGATCATGGGGAGTAACTTTTGTAAGGTTAGCATTTTGAATTTTGGAACATAGAAGAATCCGTTTAGCCTTGACAGGTCCAAGATAGGCCTCCAGGTGACTTTTTTCTTGGGGGTGGAAAAATTCCTTGAGCAAAAATATTTTCCTTCCTGATCTAGAGGAATAGGTTGAATGGATCCTTGTTGTGGCAAGTCTAAATTGATAAGTGGTAAAAGACTCCTGCTCATTCGGTGCTTTTGGTATGCCTATGAAGGGGAGGGGGGATTTCTCTGAACTGAATGGGTAGCCCCTTTCTATGATTTGAAGGACTCAGTCATCCTTGGTAATTGTGTTTCATTCTTGTAGGAAGAAGGAAAGTCTTTGTGTTGAGGGTAGGGGCGTGTGGGTAGAGGTCAAGGGGTCAGGGGTTGAGGATAGGCACAGTTGGTCTCTGTGCTAGGTGGGCTCTTTAGAGCCTTGTAGTCTCTGTGTTTGTTCAGATTGTCACCTTCTGGATTGTCTGACTTTCTGACCATGAGGAGACCTCCTCTTGTTCTGTCTAGAGGTAAAGGACAACGCTTGGAAGTGTAATTCCTATTATAACTAAGTGAAGGTGACAGTTAAAACTCCTCTATATTTTAATTTGTTTTCTTTTTTTTTCAGCTTTTCAAACACCTTTTCAGCTGGTGATCCGAACAGGAACTCCTTTTCTAGAGGAACATCCAGTAGCTCTGCCTTAACCTGGTCTGAGAGTGGTTGAGTCGTGAGGCATGCAGGGCTGTGAATAACTGAGCCAGAGGCAGCTGCTCCACAAGATGCACCTAGTGCATCTGACCCACATTTAAGGAGTGTCTGAAAACATATAAGGATGCTCTTGTTATCTCCTGAACTTCCTTAGATGAGGCTTTGTCAAAAACAGTCTCTGCCATAGTAATAATATGCTCCTGATGCGGTTCGAATTACTTTAGCATGTGGAGCTGGCAGTTAAATGACCTCATGGTAAGGGTAGTTGCGACTTATTCCTGCTTGTCAAACCTGAAAAAGTCTACTTTCCCTGTCATTAGGCAGGGGATGTCTTATCGCACCCTTTGGCATCCCCTTAGTGGATTCAGTAGAAACTACTGAGAGATCTGCTTTATGTTTTTGTAAAGGTAATTATGTGAGTCAAGCACCCTGCAAAACCAGTCAGGTTTTCTGGGAGCAGGAGGCAGGGAATCTGGCTGTAAATAGATGCTTCAAAAACTTCATCAAGCACCACATGCAGTGGAGGGGTAGCTAGTGTTCTAGGTGAAGGTAAACTGAGTAGTTCCCTATAGTGAGCCTGAGCTTGCGAAAATTGTTTGGCTTCCCAGCTGAAAGCTTCCTTCATTTTATGAAGTAAATCCTGAAAGAGAGATCCTCTGAGGGAGAAGCAGATGGCAAGCTGTCATCTAAGTCTGAGTCCAGCGAATGTTAGGTTGGAAGGTGCTCAGAGTAGGATAATTCCTTCTTGTCCTCTGAGTATGAGGATTATGAATCTTCTTGAAAGGCCACCTCCTTAGGCCTCTTGGATAGGGAGGCTTCACAGGCAGTGGTCTGATGTAGCTGGGTTCCTTGGATTTGATGAAGGGCCTGAACTTCTAGGTGATTTTCAAGAGGTCTTGCGTTTCAGTTTGAGCTGAAGTGGCAGAGGGCTAAAGAGATGAAAGAGGAAGGCTGGTGTTTCTTTCTGATCTAGGCATCTATTTTGTCAAAGTAACCAGAGAATATGGTTGGCTGATTGTGACATCAGTTTGGGTTTCCAAGGTTGAGGAAGGAAAGACATCTCCTACGGTACTAGTTGTGTTGCAAGCCAGGGCCTGCAGAGTGATGTTGATGCCGTGGAAGATGTGAGTAGTATGCCTCGAATCATGGCAGCTTCCCAAGTGGTTGTTTCAGAGGGTTCAGGCCTAGCATTTGCCAGACCTGAGAAGAGGCCTCACCTGAGTCATCAGCAGACTTGGCAGCATGGGAGGTGACATTGCCTGCATCATCACTGTATTTTTCTTTGTATGTTTTGTATTTCCTCTTTTTTCATAATAAGACTGGTGCAAGATGGGGATTGTGAAGACACACAGGGAACTGAAATTGAGGACTCCATATGAATGGTTAGGACTTAGGCCATGCTTTTAAGGGTCTTTGCCCAGAATTTAGCACAATCAGGGCAATTGGAGATGTCGTGATGAGGCCCCAAACAGAACAGACATGAGTGAAAATCTTTATCCAGGATTTCCTTCCCACACTTCAAGCAATTGTTAATCCTTTTAAATATTAATTTACAACAGGAAAATCTCCAGCAGGGTACTTATCTGATTGGAGGAGAGAAGAAACTCTGTAAAAAAAAAATGAACCAACTGATGGACTGCAGTCATATTGTACATGGTGAAGTGCATCGGACTGCACAGCTAGAAAGAACTGAAGATGGCACCGATGGACAAGCTTCTTAAACTGCTATGTCTGGACGTCAGTCTTCAGATGTCTGTTGGCTAGGGATGATGTAAAGACTCTGGAAAATGGGATGGCCATGGGCATCTGCATGGCAGGAAGATCCAAGAATCAAACAACATTGACTATGAAGAATATCTTTAAGGCAAGTGAGTCTGAAGACCATATGGACCTTGCCGGAATTTCATCCTCAAAATGATCCACCATTTCCAGGAGGGAAAGATGTGAGGCTGGAAATGAAGTTTCAGATACCCATCAACTCATCAGAGTAAGCCTTGATAGAGGTGGTGGTGGGGGTGTTACCCTGCTTAACATGCACAGGGAGTTTGTTTCAAAGATGGTGTGAAGATTGGATGAAGACAGACGAAGGCTGCCAGCCTAGTCAAATAGAATTTGATACATAATTCTATCATTTGTATATATAAATGTAAAATACAGGCTTGTGTTAAATGAAAGAAAACACTGTAAAATGTGAACTTCAAGATTGTTGCAACATTGCCATCTGCTGTAAGGAAAACCAAGCCAAGTATCTCAAATGTGCCTTTTAAAGTTGAAAATATTTTATGAATCTCTTTAATGTTGTACAAGTTGGTTCCAGTGTGTCTGGATGAAGGTTTCATGCCCATTGTTTTACGGCTAAAGTTTTTGACCAGAATTTACATGTGGATGGTGCTTTACTGCTCTGGTTTCTGCTAGAGTGTACATGTGAAATGTTTTTTATTGTAAGTTTCTGAGCAGGTGTTCAATTGCTAAATAATGCAGTTTGTGGCCTGAGAACTCAGACCAGGTGTCAAGATGATGCAATATGAATACTGGGAAAACGTAAGTGTCAAAATGATGTAATTTGGGAGGGCCTTAGCAGAGCTGTTGGTTAGTGTTTAAAAACTATTGTTCAGTGAGAGACTGTGAGCATTTTGACTTTGGACATCTAACTCAGCACTTTGCCTTATTCTCATATGTAAGTTTTAGCACTGTGATTTCTTGTAGGAATAGTTAAAGCTAGTAAAGATTAATTAGGTATTTTTCTTTGAAATCAGACCTGTACTACTGTATTATTTTAAGTTTCTGTGTGATCTCTGAACTCTTAGACATCTCTGTGGTGTAGTAGTTTTGTCTTGTGTTTTAATTATTTATTATTAAATATTTTTAAAATCTTCTACATGTGGCTGGTTTCTGTAGAGATAAAGTATGCTTTGGAGTACATTATATATTTATAGAGTTTATTGTAATAAGCCCTTCCAATAAGAGACTGATTAGTCATACTACCATTGGATTATAACATTGCACAGTAATTATTGGACACCCTTTTAAGGGCCTTTTAGTAGCTGATAATTAACTGAGTGGTGGCAGGAATTACTACCATATGGTCTGGGTAATAGGGGCACAGCTGGAGAACCTGTGCCAGCCTTTTCCCAAGAAAGTCTGTGTGGTTGTATAACCTCTTCTCAAAATGTGTGTGTGTGTGTGTGTGTGTGTGTGTGTGTGTGTGTGTGTGTGTGTGTGTGTGTGTGTGTGTGTGTATGTATCAGCTACCTGGGCAGAGACATGAAGCACTGGTTGAACAGAGAGGGTACTGGAGGTTTTAGCTTGCCCAGTTAGGCTGAGACCTGGACCCTATAGCTGTGCCATTGGGGAGTCTTATTGGGGACCTGATGAGCAAAGGAGCAACCAGCCCCAGACTGACTGTGATCTCTGTGTACACTTAAGGGAAATTGTACTTTACTGTGTGTATTAGTTATCCTTTCCTCTTCTCAGAGATATCCTCCCTGGTGTTAGTGGTGAGGATTGAGGCTCCTTGATTGCTGGGCCAGGGCACGGCCATCACAGATGGGATAACCATTAGGTAGTGAATAAGTCTCTCCTGTGTGTTTTAATATGTTGTTGGATATTTAGTTCCTTTGTTTGGTTATTTATTAATCTGCTCATCCTGTGAAGGTGTAAGAGATACATGAGGTTGTGATCTTTCCCTGCTTGGAATGTCTGGCATACAGCTGCATGCGGGAGCCTATAAAAGACAAAGTATAGGGACAGAGCTTCAAATCTGTCTTGATATCTAATGGATTTTAGGCTCTCAATTTTTTTCATCAGGAAACTTTGTGTCCTTTCTAGTTGTTTGATATGTCTGGCTAAATATGTGCTAAATACATGCCAAATGGCGATATGTACTCAATAAATGGTCTAATTAGAGTACAGTGGGACAATAAGATCCTCTGACCTAGTTAAGAAATCTTTGTCTATCATTTGTGCTAGACAGGAAGATGACCTAGCAGTGTTACAGTATGGAGGTCACAGGTGAGGAGATCCTTGACTACTGTGTTAGTCTGGAGTGAGGTACTTGCTATGCTGTAAGTTGTGATGAGGGTTGTTTCCTAAGGTAACAATGCTGAACTTTTTTGCTTTTAGTTTGATCCCTTTCATAATACAACATTGGTTAGTAAGGGCTAGTTCTTGTTGAATGCATGATAATACCCAGCTTGCAGTCACTGGTAAATTTGGTTAACCACAGGTAAAGGTCTGTGGTTTAGACATTGAAAAATACATATAATGAAGAGAAAAGGCCCCCAGTGCTGAGCCGTGTGGTATTTAATTTGTTACTTTCTTACTGCTGAGGTGGTACCTGCCATCTTGTTTGTGTGGGTTCTATTCCTCAGACAGTTTGAAATCCATCTTACCATGTAAGGGTCTACCCTTAGTTCTTTTAATGTATTTACAATGTCAACATTGGGTACAAGTGTCAAAGGCTTTAGCCAGGTCCAGCTATGCTGTGTGGGTTGAGTGGCCACTGTCTACTACCTATGTAACCTTCTCAAAGATGTTTAGCCAAGTTAAATGGACATGACATGCCCTTGATAAAAAGCACTTGTGGATCTAGTTGTATAAGATTTTTAATACTGTAGTTTATGAAGTCAGATATGATATGTGCCGCAGCTTAACAAATTAGGCTATTTGGGCTGATGGACCTGTAATTACTGGGATCTCTCATAGGGCCCAATTTGAGCAGGGGCATCACTACAACAGTTTTTCAAATCCACAAACAACCTGTAGCGTAAGTTAAACAAGAGAAGGATGGGTTCAGTGGCATCATATTTGGCCCTGCTAATTTGGCATCCAGATAAATAGTCTGTGACCATGGGACAGGTGTTTTTCATTTTAGAGAGTACAGCCAGGACATGTAACATGGTGATTTTGGGGCACATAATTGGCACTGAAGGATTTGCAGAATCTCAACATTGCTTCTGGAGTAAAGTTACCATTAAATTTGTTATCAAGAATGTCAGCAATGTCTTTCGGAGCAGAGCTGGTACTACCATTTTGGATTAGTTCATACATTGCAAGGTGTTGGTTCTCAGTTGGCTAATATAACCAAAGAAGTATTTGTAGTTGTCCTTGGGTTTCAGTGCTCATTTTGGCTTATGCTTAAATTTAGTCTTTCTATTGGTCAGTTTTAGTTCTATGCTGATAGTTTTGATAGAGTTTAATGTGGATAGTTTTGTTGAGAGATTTTAACTTTTCTTTTTATATTACAGAGCTTGTTTATAGCAGTGGACCACAAAGGTAGTTTATTTTTTAAATTTCCTGTTATATTTAGTTCAAATGGGGAATGCCAATTCTGTACTTTTTTATGTGGGAGTAGAGCTCAGATGAAAAAGTAACAGCTGAAGTTTCATGGGGAGTGGTGACATTGCAAGTCAGGTTGATTGCTCACCTCCAAATTTAAGTGTTTACATATTTAAAGTCGTTGAATTCAGAACTATTATTTGTTTTGGTGTTAGTGTCTTTTTAAAAGGAAACAGGAGAAGAAGGTTACTAACTTGCAGTCTGACTTAACCAGGGATGAACATATTAAATAGGCTTGGTACACTTGGAGCAATGTTGATGAGGACCTGGTTCAGAATGTTTTTGCCCCTACTGGGGTAGTTTACTATTTGTTCTAAGGAGTTATCATTTAGTAGGTTAAAGAATCATAATGTTTACCCAGCTTTAGAGGTGTAGATAGACCAGTTAATCTCAGGACAACTGAAATCACTCAGTATAAAGGTATTTTTATTATTAAGGGTAGTTCCCTAAGTACATTTAGGAATCTGTTATGGTCTACAGGGGGCAGGGATGGTGCCATATAGCAGGTTGTAGGTTGGTAGCGATACATATTAGCAAGATGGAGTTCAGTAAGTCTAGTATTAGGGTGATGGGAGATTTGCTTAGAAGTAATATGATCTCTGACAAATAAAGACATGCCTCCAGAATGTCCTTTAGGTCTGAAGGCACAGTGAGAGTTGTACTCAGCTATGTTAGACCACTCCCAGAAATTCACGGAGGACTACCAAAAACCTGCCTACTTAAAATATTGCCTGAATACATTAATAAGCAAAAGTAAATATTGCTTTAAAATTTATAAAACACTGCAAAGTTAAATTATACTTTAGTGTTCAGAAATGATTGAGAATGTTATTTTGTAAATTTTAAATTACAATGTTCATATGAAATTATACAGGAAATACAAAGAATGCTTGCAGTATTGCTGTTTACAAAGATCCAGAAGAAATGCTATTTCAGAAGCTGTAAAAAGCTTTAAATGTGTTTGCAGAGTGCTAGACAAAGCCTGATTAACTGCTTTCATGTTGTTAGGTCTTTGGAGAAGAATTCAGGTCCACCTTATTAATGTAGTGCAGTAATGAAAAATATAGTCCCATACTCGTCAGCCTATTGTTTGTTTATCTTGTTCACCTTTTCACTATAGACCCAGCATACTTTCTCCCTATCCCCCTTACCAGACCAGCATCCTGTATGCCCATTCCCCCTTACCACACCCAGACCCAGTATCTGTTATGTCCATCCCTTTAGCAGCTGGAGCTGCAGAACCAGCTTCTTTCTTGTACTAAAACCAAACAAACCAAATACAAAAACAAAAAACTGATAAAACCTCACACACAAGGCAATAGAGATTCCAACAAACAAGTTCCAGCAATAAAAAACAAATGGCCTGACAACATTTAAATACACTTTTAAAAAGGCTGGTCATATGATATTTTAAAAGTGTATTTAAATTTTGTCAGGTCATTTTTATGTTTATCTGATGAAGTTTTATTATTGAATAAAACAAAAGCACTTAACATGTTTTGGATTGCTGGAGCTGGTTTATTGGAATCCCTGCAGCCTTGCATATGTGGTTTTATCAGTTTTTTCTTTCTTGTACTGCATTCCGGTCATCTGTTTTGGGAAATGAACTGCAGATTGAGGTAAGCACCATGAGGCATTCATATGGACTGTTCTACTTCACTGAACTACTATTTGTGCTTCATCTGTCATCACACACAGGTCTTTGTCCATCATTGTGATCTTACGTAGTGCTGCGTCTCTGGGACTGTGCCTTATGAGTTATGGCAGTGGCATTGCATACTGCTTCTCAGTTTCCTTGTGCAGGACTTTTATGTTTTCCCTCTGAATCTACCAAGCAGCAAGTGCTTCCCCTCTACTCCTTTGCCCCTTCATTCCCTGATTTTGCATCTGTTCTGTCTTTGTTTGCCTTGTGGTACAGTATACCTGTTGGAGATTTGTGCTGGGGTGAGAGGTGGATGAAAGAAAGGTTATCATCCAGACAGCCATGGAGGCGTTATGACTTTTCCCCATGCTACATGTCCCTTTAATAGCATGACATGTGATAATCCCATAGCATCATTCTTAAGACTTGTACATGATTCTTTGCTTAGGTCATTAAGTGGCTCCTTTGCACATGTAGACTACTGTGTGCACATATTTCTGCAAATGTATTCCACTCTGATTCACTCACTGCTACTGGATGTCAGCCATGCAATGATACAGCTACCTCCTTCCAGTAGAATGATAATGTCTCTGATTCACTCACTGCTACTGGATGTCAGCCATGCAATGATACAGGTACCTCCTTCCAGTAGAATGATAATGTCTCTGATTCACTCACTGCTACTGGATGTCAGCCATACAGTGATACAGCTACCTCCTTCCAGTAGAATGATAATGTCTCTGATTCACTCACTGCTACTGGATGTCAGCCATGCAATGATACAGCTACCTCCTTCCAGTAGAATGATAATGTCTCTGATTCACTCACTGCTACTGGATGTCAGCCATGCAGTGATACAGCTACCTCTTTTCAGTAGAATGATAATGTCTCTGATTCACTCACTGCTACTGGATGTCAGTCATACAGTGATACAGCTACCTCCTTCCAGTAGAACGATAATGTCTCTGATTCACTTACTGCTACTGGATGTCAGCCATGCAATGATACAGCTACCTCCTTCCAGTAGAATGATAATGTCTCTGATTCACTCACTGCTACTGGATGTCAGTCATACAGTGATACAGCTACCTCCTTCCAGTAGAATGATAATGTCTCTGATTCACTCACTGCTACTGGATGTCAGCCATGCAGTGATACAGCTACCTCCTTCCAGTAGAATGATAATGTCTCTGATTCACTCACTGCTACTGGATGTCAGCCATGCAGTGATACAGCTACCTCCTTCCAGTAGAATGATAATGTCTCTGATTCACTCACTGCTACTGGATGTCAGCCATGCAGTGATACAGCTACCTCCTTCCAGTAGAATGATAATGTCTCTGATTCACTCACTGCTACTGGATGTCAGCCATGCAATGATACAGCTACCTCCTTCCAGTAGAATGATAATGTCTCTGATTCACTCACTGCTACTGGATGTCAGCCATACAGTGATACAGCTACCTCCTTCCAGTAGAATGATAATGTCTCTGATTCACTCACTGCTACTGGATGTCAGCCATGCAGTGATACAGCTACCTCCTTCCAGTAGAATGATAATGTCTCTGATTCACTCACTGCTACTGGATGTCAGCCATGCAATGATACAGCTACCTCCTTCCAGTAGAATGATAATGTCTCTGATTCACTCACTGCTACTGGATGTCAGCCATACAGTGATACAGCTACCTCCTTCCAGTAGAATGATAATGTCTCTGATTCACTCACTGCTACTGGATGTCAGCCATGCAGTGATACAGCTACCTCCTTCCAGTAGAATGATAATGTCTCTGATTCACTCACTGCTACTGGATGTCAGCCATGTAATGATACAGCTACCTCCTTCCAGTAGAATGATAATGTCTCTGATTCACTCACTGCTACTGGATGTCAGCCATACAGTGATACAGCTACCTCCTTCCAGTAGAATGATAATGTCTCTGATTCACTCACTGCTACTGGATGTCAGCCATGCAGTGATACAGCTACCTCCTTCCAGTAGAATGATAATGTCTCTGATTCACTCACTGCTACTGGATGTCAGCCATGCAATGATACAGGTACCTCCTTCCAGTAGAATGATAATGTCTCTGATTCACTCTCTGCTACTGGATGTCAGCCATGCAATGATACAGCTACCTCCTTCCAGTAGAATGATAATGTCTCTGATTCACTCACTGCTACTGGATGTCAGCCATGCAATGATACAGCTACCTCCTTCCAGTAGAATGATAATGTCTCTGATTCACTCACTGCTACTGGATGTCAGCCATGCAATGATACAGGTACCTCCTTCCAGTAGAATGATAATGTCTCTGATTCACTCACTGCTACTGGATGTCAACCATGCAATGATACAGCTACCTCCTTCAAGTAGAATGATAATGTCTCTGATTCACTCACTGCTACTGGATGTCAGCCATGCAATGATACAGCTACCTCCTTCCAGTAGAATGATAATGTCTCTGATTCACTCACTGCTACTGGATGTCAGCCATACAATGACACAGCTACCTCCTTCCAGTAGAATGATAATGTCTCTGATTCACTCACTGCTACTGGATGTCAGCCATGCAGTGATACAGCTACCTCCTTCCAGTAGAATGATAATGTCTCTGATTCACTCACTGCTACTGGATGTCAGCCATGCAATGATACAGGTACCTCCTTCCAGTAGAATGATAATGTCTCTGATTCACTCACTGCTACTGGATGTCAGCCATACAGTGATACAGGTACCTCCTTCCAGTAGAATGATAATGTCTCTGATTCACTCACTGCTACTGGATGTCAGCCATGCAGTGATACAGCTACCTCCTTCCAGTAGAATGATAATGTCTCTGATTCACTCACTGCTACTGGATGTCAGCCATGCAATGATACAGCTACCTCCTTCCAGTAGAATGATAATGTCTCTGATTCACTCACTGCTACTGGATGTCAGCCATACAGTGATACAGCTACCTCCTTCCAGTAGAATGATAATGTCTCTGATTCACTCACTGCTACTGGATGTCAGCCATGCAGTGATACAGCTACCTCCTTCCAGTAGAATGATAATGTCTCTGATTCACTCACTGCTACTGGATGTCAGCCATGCAATGATACAGCTACCTCCTTCCAGTAGAATGATAATGTCTCTGATTCACTCACTGCTACTGGATGTCAGCCATACAGTGATACAGCTACCTCCTTCCAGTAGAATGATAATGTCTCTGATTCACTCACTGCTACTGGATGTCAGCCATGCAGTGATACAGCTACCTCCTTCCAGTAGAATGATAATGTCTCTGATTCACTCACTGCTACTGGATGTCAGCCATGCAATGATACAGGTACCTCCTTCCAGTAGAATGATAATGTCTCTGATTCACTCTCTGCTACTGGATGTCAGCCATGCAATGATACAGCTACCTCCTTCCAGTAGAATGATAATGTCTCTGATTCACTCACTGCTACTGGATGTCAGCCATGCAATGATACAGCTACCTCCTTCCAGTAGAATGATAATGTCTCTGATTCACTCACTGCTACTGGATGTCAGCCATGCAATGATACAGGTACCTCCTTCCAGTAGAATGATAATGTCTCTGATTCACTCACTGCTACTGGATGTCAACCATGCAATGATACAGCTACCTCCTTCAAGTAGAATGATAATGTCTCTGATTCACTCACTGCTACTGGATGTCAGCCATGCAATGATACAGCTACCTCCTTCCAGTAGAATGATAATGTCTCTGATTCACTCACTGCTACTGGATGTCAGCCATACAATGACACAGCTACCTCCTTCCAGTAGAATGATAATGTCTCTGATTCACTCACTGCTACTGGATGTCAGCCATGCAGTGATACAGCTACCTCCTTCCAGTAGAATGATAATGTCTCTGATTCACTCACTGCTACTGGATGTCAGCCATACAGTGATACAGCTACCTCCTTCCAGTAGAATGATAATGTCTCTGATTCACTCACTGCTACTGGATGTCAGCCATACAGTGATGCAGCTACCTCCTTCCAGTAGAATGATAATGTCTCTGATTCACTCACTGCTACTGGATGTTAGCCATGCAATGATACAGCTACCTTCTTCCAGTAGAATGATAATGTCTCTGATTCACTCACTGCTACTGGATGTCAGCCATGCAATGATACAGCTACCTCCTTCCAGTAGAATGATAATGTCTCTGATTCACTCACTGCTACTGGATGTCAGCCATGCAATGATACAGCTACCTCCTTCCAGTAGAACGATAATGTCTCTGATTCACTTACTGCTACTGGATGTCAGCCATGCAATGATACAGCTACCTCCTTCCAGTAGAATGATAATGTCTCTGATTCACTCACTGCTACTGGATGTCAGCCATGCAGTGATACAGCTACCTCCTTCCAGTAGAATGATAATGTCTCTGATTTACTCACTGCTACTGGATGTCAGCCATGCAATGACACAGCTACCTCCTTCCAGTAGAATGATAATGTCTCTGATTCACTCACTGCTACTGGATGTCAGTCATGCAATGATACAGCTACCTCCTTCCAGTAGAATGATAATGTCTCTGATTCACTCACTGCTACTGGATGTCAGCCATGCAATGATACAGCTACCTCCTTCCAGTAGAATGATAATGTCTCTGATTCACTCACTGCTACTGGATGTCAGCCATGCAGTGATACAGCTACCTCCTTCCAGTAGAATGATAATGTCTCTGATTCACTCACTGCTACTGGATGTCAGCCATGCAATGATACAGCTACCTCCTTCCAGTAGAATGATAATGTCTCTGATTCACTCACTGCTACTGGATGTCAGCCATGCAGTGATACAGCTACCTCCTCCCAGTAGAATGCTAATGTCTCTGATTCACTCACTGCT
>NC_056739.1:166095898-166125898 GCF_019279795.1 Protopterus annectens
GTTTCACTTTACAATGTAGTACAGAAGTAATGGCATCTAAGACACAAAAACCTAAAGGAGAAGTATAGACAAAGCAAAGGAAATAGTAACCACAATGAAGTGGAAGGGGAACTGTGCTGGTTATATCAAATGATCTAAAGGTAAGTAATATCAGAAAGCACTACTGAAGGTTGGAGAGACATTAGGATACACAAGAAAAAAACATCACCAGTAGAAAACAGGACTTTCTTAGAGAAACAACACTCATAGTATGATGGTAGTGTAACTATGTAAGTAGATAGTGCACTTATCTGCAGTGGAGGGGGTGCTTTCATGGTGAGAAACTTATGGAGCGCGTGTGTGTATGTATATGAACTGCAATGAGTGCAGTTTCATGTTTAGACTGCTAGCGTTTAGCAGCATCACCTTTAATTTATGTTTTGATGAAATTTACATGTTGGTAGCTTTGACTTCATGGCATTGCCTAAAAAAGGAACTGTGGGGGAAGCAAAATCCTTTGCCAGGAGCCTGAAGCCCATGGGAGACAGATGCAGAAGGACAGGAGTTCTCAAAATAAATATGTGAGAACTAAGATAGCTATAAAATTAAAATCTAGTGTGGATGGATGGCTGTGGGGTAATGTGAGGACGTTTTTACTGAAAGGACTGTGTCAGCCTTCCAGATAAGTTGAAGGGGAGGAAATTCAAGATGGATTGTAATAAGCAGAAAGCAGTTTTTATTGAGAGTGAAAAGAATTAGGTTGTTGACTGACTATGTTCTAGAGTTTCTGCACTAGGCAAAAAACTATTCACAGATGGATAACAATTTTTGTCTGCTATTGTGTATTTCTACGGTTACCACTCAGTAAAGAACTATATTTTCAGAAGTAGCTACATCTACATTAGTACAAAGATGCCTGCTGTGAATAGCAAATTTTCTTGGACACCTGTCCTATGGTACTAGCAAAAAATCATGCAGTCTGGCTGTGTGTTGTTATAATTTTAGTAAACCCTGTACTAAATATATGATATTTTGACATTTGTGACTGCATTGTATTCTAACACTTCTTTAAAGAGTTTGGTGTTTTTATCAGACATCTGTGAGTAGTGTCCATAACAGATTAGTTCAAAAATGCTTCAAGTTACTCCCTTAACTGATTTATTTAATCATTTGTTAACAAAGTAAATAAATTAATCTGTGTGGAGATTTTAAGATGTAATTTGATATACAGTGCAGACTATGGTTTATTTTTTGCTTTTCTTTCAGTTTTCTATTTCATTCTTATTATTTAATTTGTGCTGTGGTTGGTATTGTATCACAAATCTGTAACCTTTGTTCTTGTAAAATTCACATTGTAAACAGTTTTGAGTCATTATACAACTTGTGTTGCAGAAAAAAAGCATGGTTGGTATACTAAAGATATCAAAGGTAAAACTCAAAATTCAGCAAAAGAAGTAAGCAGAAAAAAGGATTATTAGCATTTTTATACCACTATCTCATAATTATGGCATGTACAGTAGGTATTATGTCAGCTTTTTAGTTCAAAAGTGCCAAATTATTACAAAAACAAAATTGCATACAGATCAGTCATACTTTTGCTGAAAGCTTCATACAGCATCAAGAAGCAGTTTATATTATATTACTAAAGAAGGACAAACATGATGCTATTTTTTCATTCCACCCCTTTTTAGCAGCATTTTTACAACTAATTTTTATTTTACATTGACATATTTATAAGGTAGGGAGAAGAATTTTGTCCAAACTTTGTTAAGTTCATTACAGGGTTTGTTTTGGCTTTACTGCATGGATTTCTCATTATATGTATGTCTATACAGAAACAGAGATGTTTAACAAATACATGCTGTAGGAAGGAAGGATGGAGTGGGGATAGAAAGGATGGACACCAAGACAAACAGGAAAGAGATGAGAAGGGAACTGCCTGCCCAAGCAGAGTTGTCATTGTGTTAAGATCCCCGAAAGATATCTTTAATGGAACACTGGCCAGCAGACAACTGTTTGAGAATGGGGAAATGACAAGAATATTTTTGTATGGGGGGACAGGAAAGATCTGGGGAGCTATAAGCCAGCTACCTTAACTGGTATGATAAGGACAGTCAATAATCAAATCCAGACACAAAGTCTGCTTGGTTTCCTAGAGGGTAAAACTCTTCATGATAATAACCAACACAGGTTCTTAGCCAGAAGAAGCTGTCAGTTGAAAATGATCCATTTATATGACCAGGGTTAGTGGAGAATTTGACAGGGGGAGTACAGGAAAACATGATCCACTTGGGCTCCAACTAGTCCTTTTCTCTTACTCCTGCAAAGGTAGCATCTAGACAAACTACAGGAACTGAGGGCAAAAACAATACTGAGAAACTGGATTACAGCATGATTGGAGGGGGAGACACAGTGGATTGTGGTGAAATGGATGTTGTCAGAAATCAGGAAAGTAGTTAGTGAATAATTGCTGGGATTGGTCTGGAACCAGTACTTTTTCACTGTGCTTATTTTAGATGGTTCTGAGACAGCAGGGAAGAGGATCAAACTCTTTGCTTATAACACCAGTTAGAAGCGTAGCTGGCTAAACCAGTACCCTGTACCGGCTCCACTGAAGAACAACAACAAAAATACTTTACTGTAGCCATCATCTTATTACAGTCAGATCAATTTAACCCCCAACTCTTTACTATACATTACCATGCATTTTTTTAACTCTTTGATGGAACGGCTGTGGAGGGGGGGATGTGGATATGATTGTAATAAGTCATTGGCTACATTCAAATCCATGCCAATCCCCTTCTCTTCCATTAAAGATCAATAAATAAATAAATACATCAACTCTCACTCGCCCACAAACTAGTAAACCATCCCCTAAATGTCCCATCCCTCCAGAATCTACTCCAACCCTATCGCACCACCAGACCACTAAGATCCAGCAACAAAAATCACTTGCAGATCACTAAAGCCAATAACTCTGCTGGTGAAGCACTATTCTCTTGCACCATAGCCAAATTATGGAACTCCCTCCCACCCACAATTACCTCCATACCATCATGCACCCACTTCAAAACTTTACTAAAAGCACCTAAAACATGCTGGCTGTGCCCTTGCAACTCCCACTCTAATATCACCCACCCCATCCAACCACTACCTTTCTTTCCACTCCACTAACTACCTTGATTATAGCAAGCTCAGATGCTCATAAGCCTAGTACTTATACAGCAGGAACTTCTTATTTTAACATTTGTTAATGTCTGTTATGTACTTCACAGATAAAGATTGTAGTTGTCTACTGATGTACTATGTTCTTCATCTGTAAATATGTTGTAAGTAATTGCTATGTAAATTGTTAATCACTATGTAATCCAATGTAACTACTATCTGATTATTTTAACTGTGGAGCTTTTCTCCCCGGGCCTCCGCTGAAAATGGACCTACATCCAGTTGGACACCCCTGGTCAACAAATATAAATAAATAAATAAATACATAAATAATGGCCGTTCCTTCTACTGGCACATCTTTATGTGCCCTGCCCCATCCCTTTTCTTCATATTTTAATGAAGAAAAAAAATTCTTCTTTTAAACTATAGCAAACTGCCTGCTACAAACATAGCAAATAGTTGTGACAGTTTATACCCTGTCTGCATGGAACACAACAGTGATCAAGTTTTGGTTGAAAAAAGGAAGAATTTTTTTTTTTACTTTTAAACTGTAGCAAACTACTCGCTACAGTTTGACCATATGCACAGCACAGCAGCACTCAGGTTTGACTACAAATACAATACCAGCTTTTAAAAGCTGTTACTGCATAAAGGATCGATCTGGAATCACTGATCATACCCCTCCCCCTGCCAAAACTTTGTGCTCAGGGCAGTTGTCCCTCTTGTTCTGCATTAGCTATGTTATTGACTCAAACACAAGTGTAGAAGTAGGGGATTTGAGAGTGTAAGACTCCAAGGGAGGATTTGTAAAAGCTGACTAAAAGGGAAGAAGGCAGCTGTTAGGATTCAGTGAAAACAAATACAAAGAATATAACATGGGTTATAACAACTATGACATGAAATATCAATTAAGAGGAGAAAGACAAAATATAAATGTTCAGGAAAAGAATCTGGGGTACGCTGCTCACACAGGATTCAAGTGACAAGACTGTAGTAACAGCAAACGTAATGGTGGGGTTATATCCTCAGTGAGACTGATTCCAGAAGGAAAGATAGAATGCTACTGTGGCTCCTCCAGGCCCTGGTCAGGGCTCACCTTCAGTGCTGTGTGCAGGTCTGGAAGCCACATAAGGAAAGGGATATCAGGCTGCTAGAAGGATCCCAAAGAAAAACAACCTGAAATGTGGATGGAATGGAGAGGATAGGCTAAGACCAAAGACAAGCTAGGCCTTTCTCAATAGAGACTAGAAGAGACAGGGGGCATTGTACTGGTACAAGTCATCACAGGGAGATGTGAATGAGTCAGCTTGAACACAAAGAATAGCAAGGAGGAGGGGGCACAGACAGCAGATTGGTGGGACTAGCTAATCCTTAAATAATCAAAATTCATTTTTCTTAGACTGCTGTGGACCTTTGGAATGGATTGCTAGACTGCATGCTGGACACAGTATCCATGAACACATACAAGAACCATGAGATACTTGAAGAAAATCCTTGAGAGGAAGGAGGAACATGTAGGTGAGGTAGAATGTTGACTGCATGAAAAGGGAAGACTAAATAAGCTAATTGTATTCCTCTGCTATCAAGCAAATGTAAAATATGTGTGTGTGTGTGCGTGTGTGTGTGTGTGTGTGTGTGTGTGTGTGTGTGTGTGTGTGTGTGTGTGAGTGTGCACTGAGTAGGCATTTATGGTGCTTGTGTAATGAGGTGCAACATGTACTGTGACTAGAGAGTGTACTGAGTAGGCATTTATGGTGCCTGTGTAATGAGGTACAGCATGTACTGTGACTAGCGAGTGTACTGAGTAGGCATTTATGGTGCCTGTGTAATGAGGTACAGCATGTACTGTGACTAGCGAGTGTACTGAGTAGGCAAATATGGAAGGAGGAACATGTAGGTGAGGTAGAACGTTGACTGCATGAAAAGGGAAGACTAAATAAGCTAATTGTATTCCTCTGCTATCAAGCAAATGTAAAATGTGTGTGTGTGTGTGTGTGTGTGTGTGTGTGTGTGTGTGTGTGTGTGTGTGTGTGTGTGTGTGTGTGTGTGTGTGTGTCTGTGTGTGTGTGTGTGTATGGGTGAGGGTGTCCATGAGTGTGTTTGAATAGGGGGTGTTTTGTGTGTGTGTGTGTGTGTGTGTGTGTGTGTGTGTGTGTGTGTGTATGTGTGTGTGTGTGTGTGTGTGTGCATTTGCTCGCACAGGTGTGTGCGTGTGTGTGCTATTAAATCAAAGCAACAGCCACAATTATTAATATTGATATTGAGCAATAACCTTAGTACATGAAAAGTCAAACAAAAGAAAAAAAAAAACAGAAAGAGAGAAAAACATTTTAGCATGGTGCAAGCCCTGGTGTACCATCTCCACACCACTGTAAATATTTATGTTAACACTGCACAATATCGTGAAAAGGGCATATTCTTCAAAGCACAGAGAGTGTGGGATCTTACACACCTGGTCAATTAAATTGTCAGCTAAACAATGTTGACTTTAAACAAATGTGATTAAATTTGGCTCTCTCATATATGTATCTATATCTATAGTGATATATACAGTATATATATATATATATATATATATATATATATATATATATATATATATATATGTGTGTGTGTGTGTGTGTGTGTGTGAGTGTACTGAGTAGGCATTTATGATGCTTGTATAATGAGGTGCAACATGTACTGTGACTAGAGAGTGTACAGTGTAGGCATTTATGGTGCATGTGTAATGAGGTGCAACATGTACTGCAACTAGAGAGTGTACTGAGTAGGCATTTATGGTACATGTGTAATGATGCACAGCATGTACTGCGACTAGAGAGTGTACAGAGTAGGCATTTATGATGCATGTGTATTGAGGTACAGCATGTACTGTGACTAGAGAGTGCACTGAGTAGGCATTTAGGGCATTTGTGTAATGAGGTGCAACATGTACTGTGACTACAGAGTGTACCGAGTAGGCATTTATGGTGCATGTGTAATGAGGTGCAACATATACTGCGACTAGGGAGTGTACTGAGTAGGCATTTATGGTGCAAGTGTAATGAGTTACAGCATGTACTGTGACTAGAGAGTGTACTGCGACTAGAGAGTGTACTGAGTGTACTGAGTAGGCATTTATGGTGCAAGTGTAATGAGGTGCAACATGTACTGTGACTAGAGAGTGTACTGAATAGGCATTTATGATGCATGTGTATTGAGGTACAGCATGTACTGTGACTAGACAGTGTAGTTAGTAGGCATTTAGGGTGTATGTGTAATTAGTTAATGAGTTACAGCATGTCACTGAGGTTAGAGTGTGTATTGAGTAGGGGCTTAAGGACCAAAAAGTATACAGAGTAGGTGTTTAGGTTGTATGTGTAACAAGTTACAGCATGTCACTGGGACTAGAGTGTGTACAGGGTAGCCACGTATGGTGTATGTGTAATGAGGTACAGCATGTCATTGGGACTAGGGAATGTACAGAGTAGGTGCTTATCATGTATATTTAATGTGTTTCAGTGTGTTACAGTGACTGGACAGAGCACTTTATGTGGTTGTAGGGTTTGTATTTGTATACCGAGTCATACCATAGTACCTTTCTATCAGATATTATTGTCAGTGTTGTGAACTAGATGTGAACAGCCATATAATACATTTTTCAGTATTTGTACCTCTTTTTGAGAAATTAGCAAACAGCATTATTTACCGCATTGATCAAGTGCCACAAAATAGTTGTTCAGATAGAGAAGCAGGCAGACTCAGTTTAGTACAAAAACGTAATAAACCGAAGTGGGGTAAACAACGGAAGACAGCTAATGATGTGCACCTAAACATGCTACTGAAACAAAAAGCAAAAGTGCATTAGCTTATGGGACAGTGGTATTCAGGACAAGATGACATTCACAGTGAGAAGACTGTGGTATGTTGAAAGTCATTTTACTATGCAACTCTTAAAGGAAAACTCCACCTTAGAACTCAGAAAACATGTTGTTTTCATTATATCTCTGTTTTTTTTTTGAGCTATTTTATTAATGCCTCAAAATCACTCCAAGTGCTTCTTTTACAATTTTAATAAGTTTCCCTGAAAATAGCGGATGATGTGGCCTGCCTTCCTAATGTGATCTTGTTTTCTTGCTTTCATTCCTTCTTCCCAGAATACATTTCAAGTCTTCTTGTTGTGTGTCTGAAGTAGTGTGATGAAAACTAACTGGTTGTGTATCAGCATTAATTTTGTAGTGTTGTGTTGCTGTGATTTGATGTGGATTTAATAAATAGAACTTTGCGGTGGAAACGGCTATCCGGTGTTCTTTTTTTTGGTTTATTGGTTTTAGTGTGGGCACTATTCCTCTTGGACTTGGATCTCCTTTTCTTGCTTTCATTCCTTCTTCCCAGAATACATTTCAAGTCATCTTTATATGAGTCATACTTGACATAAAGAAGTGGTGTTTTTTTCCCATGCCATTCAGACAGAATGGCAGGACTGTGAAGCAATGTCATCTAAACACACCTTGTGTAATAGAGCTACCTCTATGTTTCTCTAACTCAGCCTCATTAATGTGTCTGTCAGAGCTTGTTCTGTGCTATAAATAGCTGTTAGCTACTTCCAGCAAAAGAAAGTAGATAAATAGCAGGCTTTTGTTAAAGGCAGTGGCGGCTGGTGACTTCAAATCAAAGGGGGCTGCAGGAGACAGCTGAATGGGTGGGGTCAATGGGAAAGGGTGTGGCCGAATAGGAAGGGGAGTGGCTATGCTCAAAACCACAAAAACTAACATTAATTAAATACGCTGCCCTGGGTGCCAAACCATCATTATGAGAGTCCAATCAAGACAAAAATAAGTGTAGAAGAATAAAAATATTTCAATGTATTGGCTGCATGACAGCTTACTTAATATCTAGATGGAAACAAAAGGTTGTGAGGCATGAAAAAATAAATTACTTTTTAAATACATTACTGGAATGCCAATCAAAATCAAGTATAAGAAATAAGCAGCACTTAACTCAAATCACTTCTCCTTGCACTCCAGTTCTAATTATAATTTATATTCAGCTTTATTAAAGTACCAAATAACATGCTGAAAGAAGCAATCTCTGTGATACCCCCACTTGTAAAAATGTTTCTTATCCAAAAAAGACCTGCTGCCTGACAACAACTATCTACTTGTTTCATGGGGAAAACATGATCAAAGTAAAAAATGAAAAGCAAACAAGAAACAAGCTCAACTTATATTGCTTAAAGGATTACTGTACAGGTTATGGACCACACATAATAGATTGTCATTCTGTTTCGTTTGCAGGTAAAGCCTGTAATGAGCTTAATATAATGTAATCCTGTCCTTTATTACAAATACTGTCATATGCATTTCAATACCCAATGCTTACACGTTATCTAGTTATGTAAGTATTCTCTGCATGGCAACAACAGAAAGGCTTTCAATGTTGACAATACTGCTTATTAAAACCTATTTGCATCTTACGATATCAGACAAGCTTACCTGATGGTCATTAAAGCACTGCTACTTAAACACAGAGCAAAAGGCACTTTCAGAATAATAATAAGCATAAATTAACAGTATAAAAATATGACAGAAACCAGAACATTCTGCAAAATCAAGGACAGATGAAAAGCCACTGTAGTACTTGTGTCTACCTTGGATGGGGGTCTGCACATTTACAATGCATAACTGCTCCTTGACTTGCTTGGACACATCCAGAGTCACCACATGGGGGAGTGGGGTGCAACAAGTATGTCACAATTTGAAATGTCTCTGGCTGACTGCGATGGCCCTGACACATTTGTCGTACCTCTCAACCTCAGAGCAAGAAATCTGGACAAAGCCATACATAGAAGTGGGACAAAGACCCAAAAATAATGACAATTTGTAAATATTGCTCTTATAAACTTAGAAATATAATAAAATAATAGGTCTTGCATTAGTATGAATTTTATGAAGGGTATGAAATCTGAAACTGAAATGTCTGCCATTATTTTCTAACTTCAGTCTTTAATGATTTGCCACTAATTTGTCAAAAAAACACAATTTTATCAAAAATGGACCAAAAATGTGATGCAAAAATATAAAATAGCCACACAATACAGCTGGGAACCTGTCAAAGAAGGGACACTTTTTAATATTAGTAGTGCTAACTTGAGCAGCTGACAAAATAAAATAATCTACATGCATTTCTGAAATAAAAGTAATCTATAATTGATTATTACAGTTATTTATTAATTGTAAACCCTCCATGTTTTCTTCCAAAATTGCCATTTTGCAAAGGGATTATTAGGGGAAGAGCAACATTTTGAGCCAAAATCAGGGACAGTTGAGAGGTTTGGATATGCCTAATTCTATAAAGCAATTTATTTGCACGCACCTCTCAACCTGTTAATGAAGGAAATCTGGACAAGGCCAAATATATTGGGGGAATACAAACACTACTAAAAATTGCTCTTGTAAAACTTAAGACAGTTGATAGAATAACAGGTCTTGCTTTAGCATGCATTTTTCTGAAGGTTATGACGTCTGAAACTCAATGTCTGTCATTTAGTGACTTCATTCCTAAATGATTTGCCAGAAAACCACACATTTCATGAGGAACAAACCAAAAATAAGAAGCAAATATCTATTCATTCTGCCAAAATATGGACAGCTGAGAGGTATAGTTCAACCGGGGCTGTCTGAGTTTGCTGCCCTTCCCCTCTCAAAATCATGGTCGAATGGAGCCTCCCCCCTGCAGCCATTCCAATGTCCCATTCCTTGGTTATTTTGCCCCATTTACCATAAATGCTGTAATGTGCATACTGCTTTACTTCTGCGATGATTTGGATTTCATTTGAAAGTTTTATTTTGCATTTTTACAGCACAAACCCCAATAGATGTCTGCTAAACAAAGCAATGCAGTCTCACAATGAAAACAGACTTAGCATTAAAACTTCTCTGCCCTTGAAGCTCACATGCATTGAAACATCATTGAAACCCACATTCAAAGAAAATACATTTTGCCAGTGGCAGATAAAGATTAACTTTGGGCTGTTTTCAAATCATAGGCCCCTTTTGGGCTATTTTCAAATCATAGGCCCCTTGAACACTAAACATACACATGCTCTTTGATACACCTTCCCGACTGTATGAAATTGTATTCCTTGTACAATACAGTACAGTTGTTAGAGGGCATTTTAAATTTATTGTTTTGAACATTTTTCCATTAAACAATGAAACAAAATGCATGCACCAATGACAAAACTACCCAATTCAGAACATTTCCATCATAAAAGTCTACTCAACCTTCTACAAGTCCACCAGTATCAGTAAATATGCACAATCTCTGTAGTAGTAAAAGTCATCTAAATAATTCCACATTAAAGAAATCTGTAACAATGAAGAGGTTGCTGCTAGCAAATAACTTTATATGTCATTGTTTATTCATCTACAAATAAAGTACCTGTTACCCTTGAGGAATAAATTGCCTGTGTTGCATGCATTAAAAAAAATGATAAGCTAGTAATATCGCAATAGGGAATGTATGGCAAACTGATAACAGGTTCATAGTTATTACTCTAGGTATCTTCGCCAAAAAGGACTGCAGCATCCACCCCCTTTACAACACAGTACAGTATTAGCAATGCATCTATCTACTGTGGGAGTAGTACCCACAGCCTTCTGCATCAAAAGCAAGTACACTACCTGTTGTGCTATTAACAATGCAAGCAAACTCTGAATAAGCAGCATTAAAGTTTTGTTCCCCTGCAGCTTTCAGCTCCTTGTAAAATCTACTCGACAAGCAGTTGTATCTCTGAACTTTTCAGCGCAAGAAATCTGGAAAAAGCTGAAATTTATTGGGGGGGGCAAAAGCCCAAAAACCAGGGACACATTTTAAACATTGCTTGTATAATGTTGGAAAGCTGTTAGAATAAAATGCTGTGTTACCACCGTACATTTCACTGTCACATCTTTAACCCAGGGGACCCTGTGCAAAACAGTCAGAGAAACATACCACTATGCTAAATCAGCTGTTTTGTAAAAGAGAGGAAAACTAACTTAAATGGCTACCATTTAGTGAATTCAGTTCTCACCATAGCTGTCAACCTTTTAGCACAAAACGCCTGAACAAAGCCAGTAATGGGGGAATACAGCCGCCAAACATATTCAGTGAATTCAGTTCTCACCATAGCGCTCAACCTCTTAGCAAAAAACATGTGGACAAAGCCAGTAATGGGGGGAATACAGCCCCCAAACATTCAGTGAATTCAGTTCTCACCATAGATAGCTCTCAACCTTAGCACAAAATACCTGGACAAAGCCAATAATAGGGACAAATTTCAAATATCCATGTTATAAACTTAGACAACTGCTAGAATAAACGGTTTTGTTACCATGTACTTTCTGAAGAATATGAAGTCTGAAATTCAAATTCCTGTTCTTAAACATTTAACCAGGAAACTAGTCTGACTTGGAACAAAAGACAATTTTCAGTAGAAACTCCAGACACATCTTTATAAGATGGGAGGACATGCAGACTCCACACAGAAGGCACCCCAGCCAAGAATCAAACCAGAGAACCTGTAGCTGTCAGGCAGCAATGCTACCAGTGCACCACTGCACTACAGACTTTGCAAGGAAAAATGGAGAAACAGAAACCACATATTTTATGAGGAACAGAACAAATATGAGGCAAAAATCTGCAAATTTTTTTACAAATGGTGGTGGATAGGGAATTCAGGTCCTTGCCACCTGCATCCAAGGTACAGGGTTCAAGTCTGTGTATCTCTACCCACCACCATGTGTTCCCTCTAGCCACCAGTATATAGCAACAGGGGCATTTCACACACACATATATAAAAATCAGGAACAGAGGTGAAATTACAGACATATGCTACTGATGTTATTTACATACTACTATTATTAAAGGAATGTCTTGTAACATATGGCAGGAATGGCTAATTCTCACAAGTTTCTTCACACATTACACATTTTATGCAAGTCTGAAGCAACATCAAAAACCTCTCTGGACTCATACACAGCCGAAAACCACGACTGTAAAGTGTATTGAAAACAAACTTTAGGTGAATATCCAGATTTCTAAAACTTTTAAACAATCTGATGAATAATGGAATATCTGAGGGCTAGGTTTTAAAACAGCACTTGATCGATGAAAGAGGCACGTGAGAATGCTGACTGCCATGACAGGGAACATGAGTGGACAGGGCAAGCTGGTAATTCTTAAGATTACAAGATTTTCGAATGGCCAAAGTAAGACACTGCCTATGGAAATAACACTTTTTTTGCTGAGCACCTTACAGATTCAGATATAATATAAATAGCTTATTTTTGCCATATCTGTATAGAACTGAAGTGTGAGGATTAAGCTGTGTGAAGTTTCATGACACACACACACACACACACACACACACACACACACACACACACACACACACACACACACACACACACACACACACACACATATATATATAGTATGTGCCTGCGTATGTTGTCTGTATATGTGTCTGTGTATATGTTTGCATGTGTTTGTGTGTGCACACGCGCGTGTGTGTGTATAACAGAGGACAAGATTACATGCATGTGGGCGTACTTCATGTCTTTTAAAGAAAAACAAATCAAAATGGAAATTTTGTGCAGTGTATAAAAATGCATGCAGCATGCAATACACCATGTGCGGGATGGAGTACTGTGTTTAAATGCACATCTGACTGTGTGTGTGTGTGTGTGTGTGTGTGTGTGTGTGTGTGTGCATTTAAGCATAGTTAGATACTTCTGATTTCCTTTTCTTAATGTTTTTAATGCTAGAGCACATAGTAAATGTATGTTAAAGTAAATTCAGCTGTATATTATGGTTAACATCAATCATCACATTTCCATTGTGGACTACAAAATGCTCATGCACTCTAACAATATAAGGACTGACTCAGTCAGTGGGAATCTCTTACCCTGGATCTACATGTACCAGATATGCATCCTCTGGGAGGATGTCATGAAAAAGCATAAAAGACCTTTTTATGAACATTATCAGTGCACCTAGTTGATAGGTTTGCCACTTGCCTCTCTTTTTGCAGTTCTATCCTGTATGTGTGGGTGGGTTGGGGTGGGGGGGCTTGTAAATGGTAAATGTGTTGATACTTTACAAGAAAAATTTTTTCTGACTTTTCTCTAAATGTCACAGAAATATTTAATACTACATTTAAGTTATCTTAACATATAAACTATTATAAATAACCAGCACTTAAAGTTTAGCATTGCTGCTTATATAAATTTGTCAGAAGAGGTGACAACTGCCTTTAAATCCCTGACTGATCTAATTGCTTTGTTTTGCTATGAAATGGGAGTGCTATCTTCTCCTCCTCTCTGCAATAAAAACGGTGGAAAACAGCTCCATAGCTTTCTGTCTTTTTTATATCAGCTGCTGTGTTCCTGACATTAGCAAGTGTAATTGCCCATCTAAGATTGACAGCAGTACCTAACAGGGTAAACTACAGATTTAACTTTGCCTATGATACGTCATGCAGGTGGAGACAAATTCCTCTGTAAAGTATGTGAGACGTTAATCTTAAAAAAGTTGGTGGACTTTCCCTTCATTTAATTCCAATGCAAGTAAATAAAAGTTTTAAGAAGTACAAGCAGGTTTTTATTTGCATGTTCATATCTAGTTCACAACACTGACAATACTCCAACCATATTGTAGGGAGAAAAGAAACCTAAGGATTGAGTTAAAAATGTAGGAGAGGGCAGAGTTTTCCTTTAATTCTATGTAACTGACTGAAAATCAGTTTCCACAAATAATTTATGTACTGCAAAGTTTACTGCATCTCTGAAGTTAGATATATTATTTAATTTGTACGACTATGTGGCAGGTGGGATACAGAATTTTTATTTATTTATTTATTTTGGTTTACCTTTTGTTGACTTGGTTGTCTCAGTAGTGTGAAGTTTATGCAGAAGTGCACTGGCATTCACTTGGTTTCCTTTGTTATTATTCAACAGGAAACCATGGGTGAGATACTGGATTTATGGCTTGGGAATTTATTTCAGTAAATATTACAAAGAAGCAATATTAAAATCAACAGAAAGTACCGAATGGACATGTAGAGGAAGGTTAAAAGATAAACAGGGTGGTGATGGGAGAGCTTAAAATAAAAAAATAAAGGTTGAAATGTTATGTTAGGGAAATACTTACATGCACTATGAGAATTATGTTATACAGATGACTTATGTAATAACTAAAGGTAAAAAGTACAATATGAAAAATGGTTAAAAAAGTCAAAAAATAAGATTTTAAATCAGTATAGAAAATACTGTAGGATATGAATGGTCAGGTAAAGTAGAAAGAAATAATTTCAGTACAAAGGATAATGAAATACAGTGGCTGTTATACGGTAAAGGAAATGTGAATGAAAGAAAGTGTGAGAGAGAGTAAGAAAAATATAAAAGATGTTTTGAAGTTTTGGAGACAGTAGAAAATGACAAATGAAAGGGAAAAATCTTTATATGAAACTCAGAAAACTGTGACTAGATCTCCAATCATAACCAACTTATGTTCTAACCAATGTATTATGTGTTCAAGACACAGGTGTCAAGAAAGCCACCTAGAGAGCAAAGCAATGCAAACTCTCGAGATAAATTGTGACATCTGTGTTGGGGGCATATAATATAAATTATAGCTGGAGAGAACCGATCATAATAATTTTTAGTAATGCATGGAGTTTTATCTGCTTCATGTACTATCAGATACAGAAAAAAAGTGCTTTACAGCTTAGCTCTGTCACAGTGCTGCTACACAAACAGATGGAGGAGGTGAAGTGCCTGTCTGTTGATAAAATGTCAATAAATGCTGTAAGACACTGCAACTTGTTACCTTTTTTGTTTAAGAATGCATCAAAGCAAAGTTTCTAACTGCTTTTAAAGCTGCTCTAGCTTCTGCTGCTGTTCAGTGGTGGCCCATACTGATCTTTTGATGCAATATGAAATGGTAACAATGTGACTTGGAGGAGGATCGATCAGAATGAGGTGTTTGATCCCCCTTAAGGAAGAAAGAACCAGTGAAACTAGGTGGTAATCTAGGAAAAAGCTGATAAATGATCACTCAGTGAGACCATACATAAATCCTTATAAGATATGGGATGAAATGAAGACAAACTGAGCACATGTAAGAGTGCCAAGGATTATAAACTGAGGCAACAAAATAATTGGCACGTACAAACAAGGTGCCCTTAGTTGTTATTAAACCAAAAGGAGTCCAGGAGTAGATAAGCTGTTAGGGTTTTGCCCCTGCTGTTGAATGGCAGTCAATGACTGAGCACCATGATTTTCCTTCAGAAAATTCACAGCATAAAAAAAAAAATGTGGGGATGTTAAAAAAAAAAGTGGGAAGATTCAGGTGTAGAAACATGAGGGAGGGAAATGTACAGCTAAACAAACACTGCGATAGAGTGGGAGTTCAGAAAATCTCCTAGATTTGTGGGAGTTCAGAAAATCTCCTAGATTTCCGATCAAGAGGAGACTAAGGAATAAAAGTGCAAAGCCTATGGTAATGAAAAACACTGTTCCAGATAGCTCTACCCACCTCCAGATATATATTCTTCCTTCTCATTTTGGCAAACTCTGAGGCAATGTTCCTCTAATTCAGAGAGATGTGACATGTTGTGCCATCAGATTTTCTCTGGGATTACTTCCATGCAGAGTGTTTGGAATGCCTGTCACCCTACACTGCTCTATTTTCATAGAGCTAATCCTGCTCATTAAATGACTGCCTACATGAGTTATACAGGTAGTACTGGAATACCTTCAACATACACTCAAGATAGGAATGCAGATTGCTGACTACTTCATCCCATGATTCTGGCTAACCCTGTATCATTACCAAGTCAGTCACGGTGACAGCACAGTGGACACCCTACCTTTGTGTGAGCAGGGTTATCCCTTTGTGAATATTTAAATGTATGACTGATAATATATGAAAATAGCACACACTTTGTTAAACATAAAATACAATGTTAAGTTGTCAATCTCGCCTTCATTCTTGCTGGATGGGTTCGGAGCCAATCCTCGGCTCCGACTCGGCCTTATACTAAAGCTTGAGAGCTATTTACTGGCTTGAGGCCCTCCCCCTATCCCACAATGCTAGGCGTCAGATACCCAGATCTCGTTTGTCGCTTCAGCTACGAGGTTGCGATTTTACCGGCTCCAGGTTATATAACTCTTTTCTACTGTTTTATTATATATATATATATATATATATATATATATATATATATATATATATATATATCGTTTTTTTCTTGTTAGATTTTGTCTCTTAGTGTTTCCCTTCTAAACCCTTGAGAAACCCCCTTTTAAAAAAACTCTTTTACTGTAGTTTTTCAGAGTTTTCTCCCCTCCCCCTACCCGTTAGGGTAGCGTTGATTTTTCTTATATCTAATCAGTAGTGTTTTTATTCTTATTCTACTATTTTTTTATATTTTTTCTACTTGATAGTGATAGTTAAATATATTTAGTAGTATTATTTATATTACTATTATATTGTTGGTGTTGTTAGTTTTTTACTAGTGCGTGTGTGTGTGTGTGTGTGTGTGTGTGTGTGTGTGTGTGTGTGTGTGTGTGTGTGTAGTGTTTAAAGCACTAGTTACCTGTTCCCTTGGTATCCTTTTTTTCTATTTTTCATTATGTCTAAGGATACTAAGGTCTCAGGTTTCAAGAAGTGTGATTCGTGCTGTCAGAAGATGTCTCTGACAGATGGTCACACTTCTTGTGTGTATTGTTTGGGCCCCCTACACCTGCAGGACTCTTGTGCGGTCTGTCATGCCTTCAGTCCGAGAGTCCTGCAGGAGCATAGGAACAAACTTATTTTGAGGGGCTTGCTTAAGCCTGAAGGGTCCCCGACTAAGCCTTCGTCGGGTAAACCCTCCAAGCCCGCTAAGACATCGTCTCCCTGTTCAGAGCCGTCGCCGAGCGGAACTTCTGCCTCCTCATCGGTTCTGGCTGGAACCGACACTTGAGACCTCAGTCAGCTCCAGCCTTAGTATCGGAGCCTTCTGTGAGCTGAAAACGCTCGAGGTCTCCTTCTTTGGAGTCTGTTCATTCGGCTCCGAGGTCTCCGTTACTACAGTCGGAGCGGAGCCATAGGTCCCACTCCTCTCAGTCCTCCAGGCTGTCTGATCACGACCTCAAGAGGGTGGCCAGTAGGCTCTTAAAGTTGTAGGCACTGGCCCAAATGTTGACTAGCCCTTCTCAACAGACTGTGGCTATCCCTGTATCTTCATCAGTTCCTCCTCCAACTCTACCACTGTGTTCGGAGCCGGAGCTCATTGGGGCTGGAATCGTCGGAGCGTCGGAGCCGATACCACACATTTTGGCACCATCGTCAGCTCCGATCTCTTCATTGGTTCCGTCCATGGAGGGATCCGGACGTGGAGACTCTCTCATCGGCTCCAAGGGGGCGAGTGATATCGGACCCTTGTCTGACCCCGTTCTCCCTCTCGGTGCCTCGGTGCAGGTGAGCTTGGCCCCATTGGCCTCGGAGACGTCACTCTCGGTGCTGGGAGGGGTTCTCATCTCTTCAGAGCTGGGACCTTCCTCTCTGCCTGATAGGGGTGCCTTTGAGGTCATGAGGAGCGTACTGACTATTGGGTTGGATCCATGATTGGCCCCTTCGGCTCCTCCCCCCATGGTGCCTGCTTTGGTCTCTGTCCACCCTCCGGACCCCAAGCGTGGAGAACAAATGCTCCAGATCACCCCACTGGGGGTATCTTCCTCTTCCAAGGCCTCCCCCGATCATTCAGAGGAGCCACCTCGGAAGAAAACATGTAAGAGGAAACATGTTGATTCCCCGTGTCAGTCACGTCTGACACCGACTTGGAGGATTCGGAAGGGTCCCCAAGGTCCCCCTCTGAGGATGTCTCCTTTTCAGACATCCTGGAGATCCTTAAGCATAGGGGGAATTGGACTGCCCTTAAACCTTCTGAGAACGAGTCGGTGTACCTGGACACATTTGGTTCTCACCCTTCCACCTCCTGGGTGTCTCCGCCTTTTGACCCGCTCATGGAAGTGGTTGCTCGGAAGGCATGGACAGCCCCAGACTCAGTGAAACCAACTCCCCGTAGGCCCACTAAATTTATTACAGCCCCATTGGATAAACAGTTTCTAACTAAGGGGGTCCCAGTTGATGCCATGGTGGTGGCAGCGGCCACTAAGAAGGAGTTGGCTGACCCTTCGGTGCCTGTACATCCTCCTAATAAAGAGTCTAGGACAATGGACAGGTATGGGAAGCGGATGTTCTCTTCAGCGACCTTTGCTATATGGTCACTGAATTATCTGTGCCATTTCACCCGACTTCAGAGGGATCTTCTCAAAGGACTGGGTGATACCCTTCAGGATCCATCGGCTGCGGGGTCTCAGGATAAGGTTAACTCCCAGCTGGTGACCTTAAGTTCCATAGTAAACTCCTCCATGCGGCTCATTTCTTATGCGGCCGATGGTGTGAGTAGGGACGCAGGTACAGGCGTGGCTTTGAGAAGACACGCCTTGATGCAGTTATGTAACTTTGCTGACCCCTTTAAGGCGTCCTTCACAAATACCCCCTTCGATGGTTCGGCTTTGTTTGGACCACAGGTGAAGGATACACTTACCAGGTGTGAGCAGGAAGGCAAGACTCTCTGCCGTGGGAGTCCGTTTTTCTACTCCCTCCAGACCATTTCCCAAAGGTCAGAAGAGTGGAAAAATGTGGTTTTGTAAACCCCAGAGAGTCGTGCCTGACACACGTGGTGATTTTTCCTCCAGGGGCAGAGGAGGAAACAATAATAGATACTGCCTAGGGGCAGAGGGGGTCCACAAAATCAGAGTAGCAGAGAATCTTTCTCTGACAAACCCTTCCAGCACCCCTGAGGGGCTGCCTGACTGTCCACCTTTGGAGGCAGTCGGGGGAAGATTGTCACTGTACCCAGAAGCCTGGCAACTTCTCACTCAAGACCGATGGGTACAGTCTATCATAGTCGAAGGTTACAAAATTCCCTTCATCCGCACCCCTGTACAAACAAACAGATCCCTTCCAGATGTCCCACCTGCTCTAAGGGATTAAGCAGTTCTAGAAATTTCAAAACTAATAAGAAAAAGAGCCATCCAGCCAGTCCCAGCAGACCAGCAAGGATCCGGAATTTACTCAAGGTTCTTTTTGGTATCAAAAAAGACAGGGGACTGGAGACCCATTTTGGATCTCAGCAGATTAAACAAGTCTGTTCAAAGAATGAAGTTCCGGATGGTCATGCTCCAGTCCATTGTACCCTTCTTGGGTCAGGACAATTGGATGTGCTCCATAGACCTTCAGGATGCGTACTACCATATAAAAATGGACAGGTGTTCCAGAAGGTTTCTCCGCTTCCAGCTGGGAGCCAGTCACTATCAATTCAGAGCCCTGCACTTTGGGCTCACCACGGCCCCCAGGGTGTTCACCAAATGCATGGCAGTGGTTACAGCTCACCTGAGATGACGGGGATTCCAGATGTTTCCATATCTAGACGACTGGCTCCTTACTGCTTCCACCAGGCATCAGCTATTGCAAGCCAGGGACTATACCATTCAGACTTGCTCCGAGCTAGGTATATCAATAAATTTCGAAAAGTCTGCATTGTTGCCTTGTCAGTCTATAACCTTTATAGGCACAGAATTAAATACAAAAGATCTATCTGCAAAACTTCCTCCAGAGTATCAGACATTCGCTGACATGTACAGATCCTGCTACAGAGCAAGACGATTCAGGCCAGATTTGTACTAAAGACATTGGGTCTCATGGCAGCAGCGATCATTTTAGTCCCCCTGGCTCGTTTTCACATTTGGATCCTCCAGTGGATGCTGTTTACCCAATGGTCCTTTCAACAACTTCCAATGTCCCACAGGATAATAATCACTCAAACATGCAAAGACCACCTGGCTTGGTGGATGGTCTCCCCTCTAGTTCTCCAGGGCAAACTGTTTGTTCTTCCTCCTCCTGTTGCCACGGTGACCACGGATACCTCCCTGATCGGGTGGGGGGGGGGCATTTTCAGGGCAGGACTGTCCAGGGATCTTGGCAACCCATAGAATACCACCTGCACATAAATGTCTTGGAGATGAGAGTGGTACTTTTAGCGTTGCAAGCTCTTCAGGACTCTCTACCTACTGGGACTATTGCAGTTCAGATGGACAATATGTCTGTAGTGTGGTACATTAACAAGCAGGGCGGAACCAGGTCCTATCCCTTATGTCGAGAAGCACTCAGACTCTGGCAGTGGGCGATCTCTTTCCAATGGTTTCTGATAGCAACGCACATCCCCGGGAAGTCCAACGTCATAGCAGACAGGCTAAGCAGAGCCATTCTCATGCCTCACGAGTGGTCTCTCAATCAGTTAGTAGTGGACAAGATTTTCTGCAGATGGGGTCAACCTTGCTGCGACCTTTTTGCAACCCCTCTCAACAGCAAGTGCAAAGACTTTTTCACTCTCTTTCCCCTCCCCGGCCATTCCCCCAGAGACACTCTAGTACACGATTGGCCCCGGGGTCTCCTATATGCATTTCCGCCTTTTCCCTTAATTCCCAAACTGATTCAGAAAGCGACCGCTTTGGGTTCCAGGATGATCCTCATTGCCCCTTACTGGCCTCGACAAATTTGGTTCCCATTCCTGCAACGTCACCTACTGGAGCAGCCCTGGAGTCTGGACCCAGTGCCAGACCTGTTGGTCCATCAGTCGGGTGGGCTGCACCAATCACTTCAGTCTCTCAACCTCACAGCTTGGTTGCTCCACTTCCAACCTTAGCCAGGCTTCCGCATATTTCTCAGGCAGTGAGTGAAATCATCCTTTCTTCACACAACTCTACTACCAGAAAAACCTATGCTAGTAAGTGGAGACGTTCCTCCTTCTGGGCGGAGGCCAGAAGTATAGATCCTTTTACAGCCCCTGTCCACAGTGTTCTGGATTTTATGGCAGAGATTTTTCAAGTGGGCTCCTCTTCTGCCACCATTAGAGTCCAATTGGCTGCTATCACTAATTTTCATGCTGGCCTGTCAGAGACCAGCATCATGTCCCATAAACTTTGTAAAGACTTTCTTAAAGGGACTGTTTTGCTGAGGCCTCCAGTTAGAGATCCCCCGTCTCTGTGGGATTTGAATCTGATATTAACTTCCCCGATTCTCCCTCCTTTTGAACCTGTGGCCACCTGTTCCTTAAAATTGCTCTCCTGGAAGACTCTTTTCTTAGTAGCTATCACCTCAGCTAGAAGAGTATCGGAACTTCAGGCCCTCTGTATTCGCCCTCCCTATCTTGTTTTTCACAAAGATAGAGTTTCACTCAGAACTAATCCCTCCTTTTTACCCAAGATTCCTTCTGAGACAAACCTGAATCAGGCCATTGATCTTCCTGTCTTTTTTCCTAACTATTCAAACAGAGCTGAACAAAAGCTGCATTATTTGGATGTTCACAGGCAATTACGTTTCTATTTAGATAGGACAAAACAAACTACGAAGTCGGACCAACTCTTTCTGTCCTATGCTGAGGGCAAGCAGGGCCTGCCAGTGTCTAAAGTATCTTTATCTAGATGGTTGGCCTCTATCATTTCCTTCATTTACCAACTAAGACATAAATATCTCCCTACAAAACCAAAAGCTCATTCCACCAGAGTGTTAGCTACGTCAGTAGCTTTTCAAGCAAGACTTCCAATGGAATCTATTTGTGCTGCAGCCACATGGGCCACTCCTCATACCTTTATTTCTCATTACAAGTTGGATATGACCTCCAGGAGTCAGGCTGAGTTTGGTTCCACTGTGCTCAAGAGTCTGTTCCAATGAGCCACCCAGGGCTAAGGTGCTAGGGACGCTGTCCCATCCAGCAAGAATGAAGGTGAGATTGACAACTTAACATTAAGAAGTTATGTACCTACCATAACGTTCCATGTTAGTTGTCTTCTTCTCACCTTCTTTCTTGCGTCTCACCTGCCATCCCCCTAACCTGGACAGACCGAGATGAATCCTTCTGAGGCCTTATTCCTCTGCTTGACTATTTTCTAGGTTATGTCCTCCTCAGTTCTTACCACTGTAGGTAAACTTTATAGTAGGGACAGGGTGTCTCCATGGCGTTAGCTATACCTAACGAGATCTGGGTATCTGACGCCTAGCATTGTGGGATAGGGGGAGGGCCTCGAGCCGGTAAATAGCTGTCGAGCTTTAGTATAGGCCGAGTTGGAGCTGAGGATCGGCTCCGAACCCATCCAGCAAGAAAGAAGGCGAGAAGAAGAAGACAACTAACATGGAATGTTATGGTAGGTACATAACTTCTTATTTCAACACAATATATTGTAGAGAACATAAATGGCCATTGTACAAAATAAAATTTAGCCAGTGCCTCACTTACTTTAAAATAACAGAAATACAACATATTCGTCATGCTTGTTGTCTCACCTTTAACCACCATGTACCATCAAGAAGAGCCTTTACTGTTTTATCAGTCTTGCTTCTTTTAGTTTTTATTTCTATTTGCTAACCAGGGTAGAACACTGGTCGCAGTGGACCTTCTTCATAAAGAGTGGTAGATGTGCTTTAAGGCTGTTCTCTGATACTATATGCCTTGCGGCTTCTTTGCCTTTCCAAATGTATGAGGATCAACCTTAACAAACTCTAGATTGTCTGCTACTCCACACTCAGAGTTGTTCCTTGGATACTGAAATTTGCTTTCCTGTTTGACTCTAACTCTTCGCTATGTATCTGAGCTAGTACAGTGACATTTGTGACATAAGTTCTCTGGCAGTACATATATATATATATATATATATATATATATATATATATATATATATATATATATAAATATATATATATAGTTATAAGACTATTTTACTGAGATGTACTTTTTAGTCTCTGTTTTGCTGCAGAGTATGTTTAAACATAACATCCTGTGCTGCTAACTGAGTTAAATCTTATATCAGATAATCAGATTTAGGAACACCACAACATCAGAATCAATACAGTCCAGTAGACACTTGCTTCTGTGAGGTGCTGTTCTTCTGGAAGACTGTGGATAAAGGGATGATTATTTTGAATCTGTCCCTCCAGGTGCTTATTTTCTGCCTCCTTATTTTCAAGGACATAGATCACATATCTTACACAAGTTAACCTGAAAACACAGCACGACTTGTAGAAAAGCAGAAATACCTCTTAAACATGAAAAGTTTGTACAAGAGTCATGAAATGGGCCAGAAACAGCATGGGATGATTTATCACAACAAAGCATAATTTGTTTGTTAGGCATAGAAGAACATTAGAATACATAGGTGCTGTGATAACTTTCATTGGAACATTTTTTTTACAAAAATCACATTTTGTGTTCTAGAATTTTTGACAATGGGCAGCACAACACGTCTCCATTTTTTTGTCAGGCATGCAAAGAAATACATCATTTACCTGCGTTAACATAAAACAAGTCTTCTATGTCATGTATGCTTGTCTAACGCACTTGTGAAATCAATACTTGAGAGACATTGACAATGACAAACAAGTTCATGGTAACAGTACCACTGGCTAGATCAGACAACTATTTCCCTCATGTTACAGTGTACTCTAACCACATGTGTATCATTATTCATTTCAAGTCTGTATCTAAACACTCATTCATTGGCAGAATATTTACATTTTTGCATGCTCATATCAAATCTTCTCAAGTAATGTATAACTGAATTGGATTTAGAGCCCTGCATAAGTCATTCACTTCTTTAGCTTTCGTTGTCTCAGTAAGTAAACTGGCCCATGGATCTTTTTCAGACATGACCCAGGCTTAACAGGCAATGACAGTTTACAACTTACAGAGCTCTTACAGAAAAAAATACAATGATGAACTATTTGACATGCCATCATATAGTTACTGGACATAATAATAATTCAATATGATTTTTCTTTCTTTCTTCCTTATTGACTTGGATGCTCTCCAAGTATCACTTGCATTTCTTGTAAGACTGGTACTGCAGAGATTCCAGTAATTGTGTCATAAATGTCTTGCAGACTGGTAAAATAACATCCGCAGTTTGGATGGGAAGAAGTATTGATTTTTTACACCTGTGAACAAGCCGTCCGGCCGGATACATTATAAAAGTCCATGTTGCTATTAGTTGTTATCACTAGAATCTCTTAAGAATAGTTGATATATTACACAGAATACCTTAGATTCTCTCTTCTCTTCATATTTATTTATTTATATTTGAATTCATTTTATTATTGTGTAACTTGTCTTTTACAGTATTGGCTTTAGCCATGAGTGTGCTTACCACTGGTTTGAGTCACGTTTCAAAATTAGGTTTAGGGAGGTGAGCAAATCTACCCAGTTGGCAAACAGACAAAGAAAATAAAGAAAAAACATCTCTGATGGTATGGATGTCGTACAGAATGGAACCATCTGAGGTACAGTCATAGGTCAAACTGTCATGGCACATATGCAATACGCATAATCTGGGATTTATCACTCATTAACTAATGCTGACCAGACAAACACCTTATCTTATTATGTTTGTAAAAGGGGTGAGAGATAACTGTAATAGCTTAATGCCATCAATATATCTCTGAACAAACAAATTTGATAAATACGGTAACAGCTTAAGATTATTGAAAGAAAAGCAGGTCCCAAGACAGCAGTGCACAACTCCTCAAGTAAAACTAAATTAGTTTGAACGTATCTCCCTTTTTTAAAACGAATGCTTCTGAATATATTTCAAAACACTGTCAATAATACCTGACAGTAGGGTACTATGGTCTGACTCAGTATATAGATATTTACCCCACAGCCCTGGGTAAGTGATCTCACTGGTCACAGTAAAGTACTTCCATAAGCTGCAAACTATGTGAATCAAGAGATATTAAGTTATGTTTTATTGTGGGATGTACTGAGTTATGGTTATGGTGTTGAGGTAGTGGGATGTACTGAGTTATGGTCATGGTGTTAAGGTATAAGACAAAGGTTATATATTTGTAAAAACAGCCTATGTAGCATAATTTCCTTACATTTATGTTAGATGTATCCTAGCACTTTGTAAGAGCAAAGCACATTTTGTATGAGACAACTTGTATTTGGGTCTATATCATAACATCGAAGCCGCAAAACTTCGAATGGTATGATATCGAACCCAAAACCTCTAAGACTGAAAACACCGAAGCTGCGGAACATCAAATTCTTACCCAGGGAAATTATTTGGTGGGCCATTTCCGTGGCTTCGCTATTTCCTCCACTGTATTGCGATCTCAGAGTTGGCATATTTAAGAAGGGGGGTGTGGAGAAGGTGAAGCCCCCAACATTAGACATAGTTTGTAGTGTTTGTGTGTTTCATGTTTTGTGCTGGAACAGCAATTTTTTTCCCCAGGGAAAAAAAATCGCTGTTCTCAGCTTTCGGAGTTTTCAGTTTTTGCGGTTGTCATTTCGATGTTATTGCATTTGATGTTATACCGTTTCAATCATGTGATATAAACCCCTTATAATTTAATCATAAAAAAATATTTTTATTTGTATGTGTTTCCCAGAGCTTTATATTATTTGTTGTTATGATTTGGTAAACTGTTATAACTTCTTGGACAATCCTGTGAAAAAAACAGGCAGCTTCTCCCTACTTTTATGTTGCCAGGTTTCAAAAGCAAGCAAAGAAAAAAAAATTATTATACAGACCAGAAAGAAGCATGTTTTCATCTAAGGCTACATTTATCTGTAGGGTGTGGGATGCATTTTGAAATAACCATTGAAGGTCAGTGTTTATTTATTTATTTTTTAAGGATATGCTGATGGAGCATCAGTGTTTGCATAAAAAGACAAACAATGATGACAAGGTCATGTCAGGGATAAGAGATCGCGCGAGAGAGAGAGAGAGAGAGCAGGATAACAATCAGGGAAGTAAATCTGAATAGTAGTGCTGCCAGTGTGAATTTGAATACCAGCTTTGGTCAGCCAACTCTAAAATGCTGCTTGTCAGCTTATAGCAAACTCTTCAAGTAATTTCTGAGCCCTTAGAAACTCATTTCAGACAAAAATGTATTTGAGTATCAGATACTGAAAGCTTTGGACCTGAGTATCTCTCCTGTCACTGACAAGTGTGTTTTAAATTAGGAAGAATGTAGCAAGCACAGAACTTGCTCAAAGATGAATCGATGAATGAGAAGTAGTGAAGGATTGCTCACATGTCCAGCCTCATATCTATTACAGACCATAGGGCATTAAGGGAGAACTGTGCCTTTAGGCAATGGTGTGCATAAGTATATACATAGTGATGACAGGAGAATAAACACTCTGCCATCTCTCCACTTGCACTTATTTGGACAAAGAGGTCCCCTTGAAAAGGTGACTGAGGTGTGCTTGGTATGAGCCCACTCCTATCTTTCTTTCTATATTCTTAGTTTAGTTTTAATTTAGTTTGTTAACTGCTGAGTGGACAGGTCCATACGAATCCATTTCAGTCTCTGCCAAGGCATACAATACCAAAAGACAAATTATAGCCTGTAAGTACTTTTTTGATCTGTGTACCTTGACCATCAAGCCTTAGCCAAAACTGCTTTAAGACCCATAAATTCCATTCTTCTTGAAAGACCTTCGGCCCATTTATGCCCATCAGTTGGGGGTCGGACAATGGAAGTGGTGCCGTCTTCTGTGGTGGAGTGGGTATTTTGTACTGTAAATTTTAACCCACTAAATGCCCAATATTTCTCCCATGCAGGATGCAGAATGGACATCAGTAATTGCCTGTCACTAACTTCTGGGATGTGATAAGCTAGAAGGATGTCTCCACCTCCTTAATGGGTGAGACACTCAGGGAAGTTTATCTGGTTTCCATTGTGACCCCAGCCATGTGTCCAACCCGTCACCATTGAAGAATGGCAACCAGACTAAGCATCATTATTCCTGCCTTACCCCACACCAGCACATGCCTGAGACAGGAGTTGGTCAGTCAGGGAGAGGATTAAGGCTATGAGCTGTTAAAGAGCCCCTTCCTTTTCTGTGGTACAGGGCTGGATTCCCTCAGCTTACTGCATGGCACTAAGCAAGTCACTTAACTAATTAGTGCTTTGGGCCAGTTAAGAATTTGAAATAGCCTTATCAGTGGTATCCTGGACTGCATGCAAATAATGACCTTTGAACCTAAGTTCACAGTATAAAAGTGAAAGGACAGACTGAACTGAAAAATCTTCAGTTTTTATTAACAATTCTGACTTGTGAGTGAGAAAGGGTCTGGGAGCCAGCACACTTACCTGTTTGAAAAAAATAAGAGTACTACATATATGGCTGTGGGTCACTTTGTTGACAGTTCATTTTGAAGACAAAATAAATTGCAGTTTTCAGTTTAAAAGCAGTTTATTTTATCGAAATTTCACTGCTGACAGTTCATTTTGCAGACATAGATAAGTGGGTTGGTGTTAGAGGTGGATTGTGTTGGTGCAAGTGATTGTGGGTTAGGATTAAAGTAAGGGTTAGGTAAGGGGATAGCATTAGTATTTGTGTGTGTGTGTGTGTGTGTGTGTGTGTGTGTGTGTGTGTGTGTGTGTGTGTGTGTGTGTGTGTGTGTGTGTGTGTGGCTGAGCCTGTTTTCTATAGTGGGGCTGTTAGGGAAAGAGTTTTTCTAAGGTAAGTTGAGGGTTAGGGGTAGGGAAAGGACTAGGGATGGAAACATAAGTAAATTTGAAGGAATTGTAAAGATTTTGTTTTTTTTGTTTGTTTTATTACTATTTTATTTCATTTTTAATTTAAGCTGAGAGCAAAAGGAGATTATTTTTCATGATTAGCTTAATATGGGTTTTGACAGCTTTTTTTGTCATTGTGAGTTAGGGATTTTATTGTGTTGGCATTATAGACTGTCAATAGTTCAGTGTCAGTATTTGTAAATATAATTGTATTATTTTATTTTATTTTTATTTTACATTTGTTGACCAGGCTAGTACAACTGGATACATGTCCATTTTCAGTAGAGGCCCGGGGAGATAAGCTCCAGTTACACTATTATTTCAAAAGAGATATAAATAGTCAATAAAGATTAAACAAAAAGATCATCAGCACAGGTTTTACAAAAAAGAAACAGCAATGCAGTATTACAAGAAACAAATTTACATAGGAGAGGTTTGACAATTATATAGAAGACCAGGAAAAAGAATGGATTCAAGCTAATAATTAAGGTTGTTTTTTAAAAGTAAATGCTCAGATATAACAAAAACAACATGACGTTAGTATATATACAAAGTGGAAACATATGTGGTCTCAGCAAGTTGATTATTACAGAAATATGTATTCTGTGGTCATTACCTGAAGAGACAAGGCTAGATATCAAAGTAAGGAGGCTTACTATCACAATGTAAGGGTGTTAGGAGGAAGGAAAAAGCAGTAAGGATAAGGGGGGGGGGTGTTAGTCTGGATTAGTACATGGGCATAGCCATTGAGATTTAAGAAATATTTTTAGTTGCTTTTTGAAAAGTGGTAATGATGTAAGAGATGTTAGTTTGCTGGGAAGCCTATTCCAGGTTTTCCCTACAGAATTAGAGAAAAGAGAATCACCTGCTTTGTTGTAAGATTTTTGAATGGATACTAGTAATTAGAACTAGTAAGGCATTATACATATATATATATATGTATATATATATATATATATATATATATATATATATATATATATATATATATATATATATAGATACATACACACACACACACACACACACACATATATATATATATATATATATGGTTTACCATGACAATGTCGCCGTGCACTTGCACGGCTATGAAGTATTCGAACATCAGATGTTCGAATACTTCATAATGCGGCAGGTCATCTGAGCGAATGTTGTAATTGCGAATGGACTGTGCATTCGGAATAACAACGTCATTATTGAGCGGATCGCGGTACAGTGCGGACAGGGAAATACATCCCTTTCCTCACTGTAGTGCGATCTCGGAGTTGGAATATTAAGTTGGGGGGGTGTGGGGGGCACAGCCCCCCACAGGGGGGGGTCGCGTGTGTTTAGGTTGGGTAGTTCTGTGTATTTGGCAGGGTGGGCGTGCTCTGTGTTGCCGTAAATGTCGCGAGCGACATTTTCGGTAATACAGCATTGTTTTCGGGTTTACTATGTTTCGAAAATGTGAATTTTCGATCCATAAATTCGAAAATAAAGACATGATTTATTTTTATTTTCGAATTTATGATAGTAAACCTATCTTCTTCTTCTTCTTCTTTCGGCTTTTTCCCGGTTAGGGGTCGCCACAGCGGATCACCTTGTCCGCACATTGAATGGCAGTGGAGTTTTACGGTGTCGAGTTGCCAGCCCGGCGCCCAACCTTCCACAGAAGGCACACTCACACGCACACCTAGGGCCAATTTAGAGTGTCCAATCCACCTGCAGCATGTCTTTGGGATGTGGGAGGAAACCGGAGCACCCGGAGGAAACCCACGCAACCACAGGGAGGACATGCAGACTCCACACAGAAGGCACCCCAGCCAAGGATCGAACCGGAGAACCTCTTGCTGTGAGGCAGCAATGCTAACCATTGCACCACCGTGGCCGCCCTTATGATAGTAAACCTATATATATATATATATATATATATATATATATATATATATATATATATATATATATATATATATATATATATATACACATATATGCATATAGGTTCATAGGTTGCTACTAGGCTATCGGCCCTAGGGCCTATACAAGCCTATCAATAACAATTCTTTGGCTATTTCTTCCCACAGTATTTACTTCCCTGGAACCCTGTCTAGCAGGGCGACTGATGTGATCCCCAGGGTGAATTTCCTATCTCCCATCCAATCATCAAGGTTCCTTTTGAAGAGGTCCAAAGAGGCATTCTGCTTGACATGTATGGGC
>NC_056739.1:166130898-166140898 GCF_019279795.1 Protopterus annectens
CTGTGGATTTCTAGATAGATATATTTGGCTTAAGCTACAAAAAGCTTTTCTTTGTAAGCTAACAGGCTTGAAAAATAAGAAAAATAATGAAAGCCATCAAAAAATGCTCAGCTCTGGAATATATTAGGTTGTTTTTTCCATTAGAAAATGTTTGCCTTAAGAAACAAGAAGTCTGCATCTGAAGGCAGTCATCCATGATAATTCTGTATATTTTGTTCTGAATGAAATTTACAATGATTCCTTCATGCTTCTGCAAATTGTTAGCTGTTTTTTTATTGCTAGCTCATTTTACATGAAGACAAGCTGTCTGCAGGTGCAGCAACTAATCTCCAGAGTTTTGAGCATGCTTTGATTGGGTAGACATTTGAGCATTCTTTGATGGGGGAAATTAAAAATGCAATAACCAACGACAAGTAGTTCAGTGGAAAGTAAAGTTTTAAATCATGGAAAGTGAATAAGAGACAGTAATTTTCCCAACAGGCTTAATACTTTAATGCATTTAGCAGAACAGGGCATAATTTAATTTTATTTAAAAGTAGTGGGTGCACTTGTTCTTAGGGCCAAAACATAATGTTATCTGAAAGCACAGAAGCAGTTTTACATATTTGGGAAGGGAACAGAGAAAGGAAAAAAAAGACAGAATAGACAGCAGTTTGTGTAATTAGGAACACAAGCTGTAACGTGCTATTTTTGAATTAGGTTATGCACGTGGGTGCAGTTGTTGATATGGGGCAACTGCTTCACTCTGGAGGATTAAACTTAATTTGTTAAAAATGTACATAATTTTGTGATTTTTTTTCTATGTTAATGGGATGGGAGTGTTTTGAAAATGTATTTAGTATTTTGTTTGACAGTTTTTATTAAAGTGAAATGTTTTGAGAAATGTGACATAGGTGCAAATAGAGATAAGAAGAAAGGACTGTATAAAAGTTCAGCCTACCAAACATTAGTGTGTGCATATAAGACAAAAGTTGGAAATACATGTTAAAAAGCTGAGATATATAATAAACGGAATAATAGTTTGTATCATAATGGCTACTCTGTCCATAATATCTTAGAATTTAAATGGCCTTATTTGTGTAAATAAAAGGAAAGACTATTTAATTATATTAAAAACTGCTGAGTGCTAACAGCAATGCTGCAGGATATACATTTGGAAAGAAATGAGCATGTGAATTTGACAAAGAACAGATTTCAGGATGGATATTTAGCCAGAATGTCAGGGTCAAAGGAAAAAAATGGAGTAATAATACTGACTGACAGATGGGCTCCAATAGTGATAGAAGAGGGGGAAAAGGACAATCATGTTAGATTTGTGGTAGTAGGGGGTTACTGGCAAAGTAGGAGGATTGCACTGGCATTTATTTGTAATCCACCAAAAACTGCTATTATGCAGCCAAAGAAATTTTTGGGAGAAATAACCAGCTTTCAGCAAGGGATATTACTTATAGGTGGGGATTGGGACTTAATTGGCAATAGTGAGGATACGTCTGGGGGATCTAGAAGGGAAAATATTACAAAATAAGGTAGATTTCTGAATACATTTATGAAAATATTTGTTGTGGAAGATGTGAATTCAGTAGTAGGATCTCAAAAGAATTTGCATATAATTTTAAAAACTGCAATAACTGGGTGGAATAGATAAAATTTATATTTCACATGAACATAAACATTTAATGGAATGCTTTGACACACATCCAGTAACCATTTCAGATCATATACTTATAAAAACGATGATAAAAATGCATGGTAATGCAATAAAAATGAGACACTGGCACTTTCCAACCAACCTGTTAAAAGGAAAGGAATTTAAGGACTGAATAGTGGAAATTATACTCTGGAGTTATTACTGAAGATAGAAATTTCCTAAGAAGAAAAAGGTACTGAGTAGGATAAAATGAAAATGTAGCTTAAAAATAAGGTAGAAATAAAAGAGAAACACTCATGATTTAGAGGTAATAATAATTATTTAGCAGGGCTGACAAAGGTTAAACTACTGCAGAATAAAAGGAATCTCACAGAACAAGAATTTGAGCAACTGCAGAGTGCTAAAGAGAAAATAAGGGATTGCCTCAATAATATGCATGAGTTTTTGAAAGGTAAAAGGCAGCCACAGTACCGATTGCTAGAGGGGATCCAATAATGATAAAAAAGTTGTTAAGCAACTATTTTTGATAATAACTCCAGAGCACAAAAACATTTAGCTCAGCAACTTAGGCAACAGAAAGTAATTGTTGTCACTAAACTTAGGGATCCTATGACAATAAAAATAACCAGTGATCCTATACAGGTATTAGAGATATTTTGGAAATTTTATGAACGTTTGTATACAGCAGAGGAATGTGAAAAGCAAGCAAGAGGACAAATGGAAATATTTATAGAAGATTAATTATGTCATGGTCAGAGATGGACGAGGCTCAACAACGAATTGTAAAGGTAGGAGGGGATGAGATTAAAATGGTGATGTACAATTAATCTGCAGGGACGTCTCCAGGAACAGATGGTACTCCTGTGGAAGTGTTTAAGTTAGAAAGGAAGAAAAAAAACAATAATGAGCTGGAAGAGTTTGTTTAATAGTATTTTAAAAGAAGGGGAATCATCAGCATATTGGAAGAAAGCTGTGGTGTTTGCGTTATCAAGAAAAGTTAAGACCCATCATGATCAGCCTCATATAGACACATTTCAATTTAAACCATAATTATAAAGTGTTTATGTCTATACTAGCTAAAAGAATGGCAATGATTTTGCCAAAACTGATAGATATGAATCAATGTCATTTTGTGGACGGGAGGAAAACATTTGGCAACATTAACAGAACACTGATGATCCAGAGAAAGCAGAATATAAAAAAAATACCATTGTTGTTGGTGCAGAGAAACTATCTGAGTGAGTAAGCTGGGATTTTATGAGTAAAGCAATGGAAGCACTAGCATTCCCTGATACAATAATAAGGTTCATTGGGAGGATATATGAAGGATCAGAGGCAATAATTAAAGTGAGAGGGCTCTTCTCTGATAAGTTGTGCTTGAAAACAGGAACCACGCAGGGTTGCCTTCATTTCCTTTTATTATTTGCTTTATATTTAGAACCACTGGCAAAGAAAATAAGGGACTCAGAAATTCCAGATATAATTGGTATGGTAATTGAGAAATGTTAGCTTTATTTGCAGATAATATTATTTTGTATTTGATAAACCCAGAAAAGGACATCCCAGTGTTGTGGAACATTCTGAGACAGTGTCAAGTCTTTTCAGGATATAAAATTAATAAAGATAAAACAAAAGCTATAGCTGTAAATGATATAGCCACTCATGACTTAGTTCAGCAATAACCATACTAAAGGGGATATGATAAAATGAAGTATTTAGGAATATGGATTAGAAAGACTTCTGTTAAGGCAGATAAGGAAATCTTGGAAGAGACTAAACAGAATATAATACAAAAATTGAGAAACTGGGAGCTCGTGTTTATGGATATAGGTAGTAAAATACAAGCAGTGAAATGTTTCTAGTCCCTTTAGTTTTATATACAAGGCAGATATATTTTTATCAACCAGTGGAAAGTTGAGGACAATAATTAGTAAAGAGTTGAAGGAATTTAGTGGGATAAGTCGATCCTCTCAAGAGAACAAGGTGGTTTAGGATTATGTGATTTGAAGGGATATTTTACAACTATACATTTAAGGTTCACATACATAACACAAGCAAAAGGTAATAATTTCAAGTGGAACTGGGTGATGATGAAGCAAGGAGAATTTCAGAAAATAAGAAGAGAGTGGGATTTTGGATGCAGATTCTTAAGGAGAATAACAACCACTATTCTGAATATTATGGAGAAAAGAATGGAGAAAGGAGATTTTGCTAGTAGGAGTACAACAAATAGGCAAGAGAGGGTTGGAATTTACTGGAAAAATCTGGCAAAGGAAGCGATGTATTGGGAGCAAATAACTCGAGAGGGAAAGATGCTCTGACTTTACTTTTGATTGAGATTATTTCAGCATGCCAACTCTGATTTCCACTCTGTATTTAATGCATGCATATACTGGTGTTTTGACAGTTACAATGTATATAATGTCATTTATCTATTCCTTTATACTCTCAAATCATCTATGATACTCACTTTGTATATAATATATGTACATATTGCATTTTGTCATTCACTATGTTCATAATGCCATGTGCTACATTGTTTACCCCGGGCTGAAACTGAAATGGGCCCCCTGGGACAAGTCCTCTACCCTGGTTAACAAATTCAAAATGAAATAAATACAATGGAAACCAAAATCTGAACCATCTGTATTTGAATTACTGAATATTGAAAAAAGAGATAAAAAATAGAAGAGAGGTCTTAGGAAAAGGGAAGGAGCAAACTACACAGAAATAAATGGAATTTGTGAGAAAAATATATGGAGAATAATGTTTGGGAGGAGGAGTGAAGTTTAAGGGAAGGCTGGAATTGAGCGAATTACATAAGAGACAGTTGTTACAAAGAAAGAAATCATTTAATGTATAATGTGTGTTAATGGAATATGTTTATATGGTTTATTATGTCTTCAGATACAAGACATGTCTCAGCAAACTGGATTTGGAATAGACAATGATGCGTAACTCTATATGTCTATATAAAATGATCTATGCATTTTTTATCTGTTGCTGACAACAGTAATAAAAGTGTTAAATTCAGATGTGGAATTCCATTAGGAAAGCGTTTCTTATTAATTTAGTTTTATTTTATTTGCAGAGATTGGTGGATTGGCCATTAAGGTTCATTTTCAGCCACAGTCTTCTTCCAATCAGTCATTATGTAAGCAGAGATAATAAAACAGACATCCATCAGTTGACTAATACTAGATTCCTTGAATTGTAAGCTTTATTTCTTGAGATCATTATTGTTTGTACCTGTTTGTTCAGTCTGTATAGGAACAATGATGCGCTTTTGCTCACAATGTACTGTTTTTACTTCCAAGACTGCAGAATGAGTGATACATTTTTGTATTATGTTTTACTGATTGCTCATTCTTTCAGATGTAGTGACCTCTGTTGACAATATTAAATAATTAGGGTAGAGGTAAAGCCCTTCCCACAGGGGGTCAGGGGACATGCCCCAGCAAAATCACATTTTAATTACTTACTTGCTGTAGCCACACAAAACTCTGCAACACTTAGTATATTAACACAGATGTTTTTGTACTTAGTCTATTATGTTTCATACCCTTGCAAATGAGAAATTCGGTTTAAAGATGTGCAGTTTTGCAGAGATGTAGTGGGAGCTTATGCAAACACTGTTTCAGCAAAGCATATACATAACGCATGTTCGGACTGGTGACTCTTATATGGTAATATATTGGAATAGTCAGAATCAGTTAGTGTTGTGCCCACAGAAGTTAATGAACAGTTGGAGAAATTTAGAGAACAGCAAGAACTGGGGAAAATGCATATACATTATCTTCTTAAGTGTAAGAAGGAATTGGGGGAAACTGCAGATGAGCTAGACATTTACAGGATAAGACTGGTTTGAGGTATATCTGGGCATATGTGTGTGCTTGGATTTGGAATTAAGACTGGTGTATGTTGCATGGATGAATAGGTAGTTTTAAAGCCTTTTTGAAAATGAAAAAGTAGAGAGGTGAGGTCTATGAGATAGAGAGTGTTTCTTGTCTTTAGGCCTGCTAATGACATGAATGAATGACCTAAATTAGTAATAATCAAAATTAATCAATTGCATTTTCTATGGTTTTCATGAGTAAATTTCCAAACTCAGTATTTTAAGTTACCTCTGAGACGGTACAGTTTTGCAGATTTCTTATGCTTCCTTTTGTATTTCTTTAGTCCTTGAAGTGATTCATATAACTATTGCATTGATAACCAGCTGGCTTGATGGCATTGCTACTATAGCTGATGGGATCATAACAAAAAAGAGCACTATACAAGAATAATCCCAAGTTAAGCAAGATTTAATATAAAATCAGCTACAAAACTAAAATATATGGACCGTGTCTTAACACCTGAAGGTTTGAAATCAGACTCTGAGAAATTAAGAGTTATAGTACAAATGCCTCAGCCAAAGGACAAACAAGTCCTGTCATGTTATTTCTTAGAATGATGCAGTATCTTTTAATGTTTTTCAGGTGTGTGTTTGTTAGCTAGGAAAACATTAGAACATGTTATGAAATATACTGTCGTATACAACAAGAAAAACTTTAAAAACTTAAATAAACAGTTAGTAATAGAGCATTTAAACTGAATAATTATGATGGCAATAAGAGAGTCACATTCCAAGTAGATGATGGTCAAACTGGTACTTCTGCACTGATTCTGAAATTAGGCATACTAGTTGATTATATGTGAAAAACCTTTTGGAATGCCAGAGAAAAGATTATCAGATAGAAAAAGAGCTGCTTGCCATAGTATATGGGTATAAAACATTTGATGAATATATGTATGGGAAATCTCTGATGGTATAAACAGACCATAAATTGTTGCAGAGTATATTTAAGAAGTCTTCTTACATGGCAGAAACCACCATGATTATAGCTAACAGGAAAGTAAGTTAAGATTCACCACCACCGGCTTGCTGAAACGTAACTTTTATTTCCAATATAGCTATTCAGCTAAGGCTCTGGTAGAAATAAAATGAAATAAAATAAAGCAAGATAAAATGGACGTCCTTTTCAAATAAGCGCTTTCAACTAAGTCTTCATCAGATTGTTGTGTGGGTGGGAACTAAAAATACTTTTTACATATTCAACAAATGAAAAAAGTCTTATCTCAGTTTTAATTTAGTATTTTGATGCTTCTGTTACTCTTCACTAATGTTAGTCTCCAATGTATAACACACCTCTCTTTTCAGCAAATGGATTTAAAACTTACAGACACACCTTTCTTTAGGAGCCTATCCTAGGACTCCTTGCCTTCAGAATAGGTTTAAGTGGAACTACTGCATTAAGTCCTGGTGAGAAATCTGTTCTCAGGTTTATTATCCACTTAGTTTCTCTTTGTTCCGTGATATTACATAGATTCCCCTTTCCTTTTATTGAGATCAATAACTTCGAAAGCTTTAAATACAAATGAATGGGTGATGTTCTGTTTTATGTGTACTGCAAGGGCATTGCGTTCATCTTGATTATGAATATCCCATGCATGTCTTTGAATCCTTTGTTTTAACATCTGATTAGTCTTGCCTACATAAAATGCAGAGCAAATTTTACAAGTGGCTAAATAGACTAAATTAGACATTAGGCATGTAGCCATACAGTTCAATTTGTGTCTATAGCCAGTAATAGGATGCATGAACTCTTGTAGGTGGTCTATAAGATGACAGGTTATACATTTCCTGCATGCTTTGGTGCCTTTGCTTAATTCAGGTATTTTTTGGTCAAAGCCATCTTTATAACAGAGTAATCTTTTCAAAGTTTTCTTATTCCTGTAGGTAAAATGTGGAAAATCTCCAACTATTGAACGCAACTTTTCATCTGTGTTAGTATTGGCCAGTGTTTTCTAATAATTTCACTCACTTCTTGATTGTCCATAGTATAAGTTAGGAGGATCCTAGTCACATTATTTTCAGTTTTTAAAGCTTTCTTTTGATTATTAGCAGGATGTCTACAATAAGGTATCCCTTTTCTTGTTCTTATTGTATTAAGATCACATTCTGATAACTGCAAATCTTGGTGTGTATAACCTCTTTGCTGAAGACATTTGTTGAATTTCTCAACTTCCTTGACAAAAGTTTTGTCCTGTGTACATAGCTTTGATATCCGAGTTATTTCATTATGCAAGATGTTTTTGGCTATGTGGTGGGGATGCATACTACTCTTGTGGAGATAGTGATTTCTCCACGTAGCTTTTCTGTGTATGCTGGTTTCTAATACGTTATGCGCAGATAGACTAATACTAACGTCTAAAAAATCATTATGATTCTGTGACCAATGGCCAGTGAACTTCAAGAATTGTAGCTAATGTTGTTGAGATGGAAAAAGTATGACCTGATTGTGAAGGGAAGTCAGGAAAGTAAAGAAAATGCATAAAGTACACATACTGACTCACTCATATTTACCATAACAATAGCAAAATAATTTGAGAAGACTCGGGTGTGAAATGGATAATTCAACAGTTACTTATGAACATTTTAAGCTAAAAGAGTTTCAACAGTGTATACAGAATAATCTGAAGAAAGTTTGCTTTGAGGTGTCACACTGAAAGACTGACCAGAGCAAACATCTGTTCTAAGGAAACAAAATCAGCCATTTTTCATTAAAAGATTTAAAATGCATATGGGATCTGATGCTTAAAGAAGATAAAATACTTACTCAACTACTTATTTATTTATTTGATTTAAGTCTGACGACCAGGGAAGCCCACTGGGTCAAGAAGAGCCTGTTTTCAGTGGAGACCCGGGGAGAAAAGCTCCACAATAATTGCAAATTACATTTCACATGTTACAAAAGGACATAGTTCATACAGCTAATTAAACATTTACAGATAAGCTCCATGATATTTGCAATTGGCTTGTCACAATGTTACAAAAATGAAAAGACATAATTCAATACAGAAATTTCAACATTTACATAAAGTGAATATTTTTGTTATAAACTAAATTGTAGGTTTAACATTTCAAAATATATAGCTATTAGCCATTAATAGGTTAGGAAAATATTATGCATGGAGAGGGTAATAGTATAATTGAGACTGGAGAGTATACTACAATAGATATTAGAGAAAAAAATTAGTTTTTGGTAGGGGAGGGATTGTTTTTGGTGGGAATGAAGTAGTAGTAGAGGTAGCTGGATGAGTTAGTGCAAGGTGGCTGATAGTTTAGCTATGCAGTCTATGAAGAATGAGTTGAACTGGCTGGCTGTTTCAAGGTTGGAGAGGTAGGGGTCTGGGCAGGGTTTTTTTTTTGTTGCCAGGATGCAGCATGGATGAGATGGAGTCCCAGAATTTTTTGGGATTTGTTGAACGCAAGGATTGGAGTTTGGAGTAGCGGGCTTTGCAGTCTTTAATTATTAGTTTTTTTGCGGAGTTTCGTAGTTGCTTATACTCTAGAAGGGTGTTAGGGTTTTTATGTTTTTGATATTGTTTTAATTTTTTGTCCCTTTGGTGCAAGGCTAGTTTAGTATCTTTTGATAAACATGGGCAGGGATTGGTTTTGATGCATTTGGTTCGGTGGCGGGGGGGGGGGGGGGGCTTGCTGTTTGAGAAGGGTTAGGAATGAGTGGTTAAAGTAGGAAATGGCATCATCTAGAGGAAGGGTTTTTAGAGGGGACCAGTCAGTATGCTTTAAGCATTCGGAGAAAGTTAGAGGGTTGAAAGAGGAGAGGTTGTGGGTTTGGATGTAGTGGTGTTGTTTATGCAGTGAAGATGGGAGACAGTCGGCGAAGGCTGGTAGGTGTTCGCTGAGAGGATCAGGTAATGTTCTGGCTTTGGTGATAAGGTTTGGGTGAGTTGTTAGGATCCAGTCAATGATGGCACCAGAGATACCATCTTTATTTGGTCTGGTTGGAGATTGTATTAGTTGGGAGAAGTTGTAAAGGTTGATTGTATGGGATGGGGCTTCAAAGTTAATAGTATTTCAGTTGATGTTGGTATCACTGAGTAAATAGGGTTATTTTTTTATATTGGAGAAGATCCAGGACAGGATGTTTTTAAGAGTTTTGATATTATCACCGGGGGAATATAGAGGGCAGCGATGCATATGGACTTGTGGTTGTTTATTTTTAGTAAACCTATTATAATTTCAGTGTTGGCAAAGGTTGGTATTTTATTGGAGTAGGGAGTTATGGTATGGGAGGTGGGGTAGATTATTGCTACTCCATCTCCTTTTTTGTGGGCTCTGTCATTGTGAATGATTTGGAAACCTGGTGGTAGGATTTCGCTATCTTTTATATAGATTTTCAGCCAGGTTTCAGAAACTACAGTAATGTCGGGGTGGTTATGGCAGAGCCAGGCATGGAGGTTAGGGAGTTTGTTTTTTAGGCTTTGTACATTAAGTGTTGTAAGGCA